>NC_056471.1:29261493-29561493 GCF_008729295.1 Plectropomus leopardus
ACCTGGTGGAAGATGCAGATTTACTGTGAGAGACGGAAGAACATTTGTTGATGTCTTCAAGCAGAACATTGGAAGCTACCAGCTTATTAAGTTGCTTTCAATAATTCAGTCAATAAATTCATGTCGTCATTTAAGGGGAGATACTTCAGATGGGAAGGGTAATAGATTCTTGATTAATAGATATCGCCATGAATTTAACCATTTGACACTTAGTAATGTAATGTATGTTAGACAGTTAGTTTTCTTATTTTTTTTTCACACTTTAAAATCTGAGCAAATCAGCTTTTCTTTCAAAAACATGTGAAGAAGGCAAGGAGCAAGAAATGCTGCACAAAAAAACAGGAAAGAAGTAGATTTNTTAATTATGCAAACTATATATATATATATATAGTTTGCATAATTAACCCTTTGAAACCTGGAGTGACATAACTTTCATTGTGCTGCTCTCAGATGCTTTTCACAAGTATTTAAACCTTTGAACCTCAAGAGAAATGGCGTCATTTCTTTCAAAAACATGTGAAGAAGGCAATGAGCAAGAAATTCTGCACAAAATAACAAGAAAGTATTAGATTTAGAAATAATTTTTAGAAAGCTAGGGACTGTGACAAAACAAAGGACAAAAAAATAGAGAAAAACTTATCACAAGAACCTATTTAAAATTATGTTAAAATTATCAGTCCTTTGTTTTTACTATTTTTCAGGTAAATTTCTTGTACTTTTTACTTATTTCTTGCTAATTTTTTGGTAGTTAGTATTAGTATTCTCCTGTTGCTCATTGCCTTCTTCACATGTTTTTGAAAGAAAAGCTGATTTGCTCAGATTTTAAAGTGTGAAAAAAAAATAAGAAAACTAACTGTCTAACATACATTACATTACTAAGTGTCAAATGGTTAAATTCATGGCGATATCTATTAATCAAGAATCTATTACCCTTCCCATCTGAAGTATCTCCCCTTAAATGACGACATGAATTTATTGACTGAATTATTGAAAGCAACTTAATAAGCTGGTAGCTTCCAATGTTCTGCTTGAAGACATCAACAAATGTTCTTCCGTCTCTCACAGTAAATCTGCATCTTCCACCAGGTTCCTAACAGCCTTATTAGCTACGGTGAGCCGCAAACGCTTCTTTTCCCTCCAAACAGGAGAAGTGTGTTTTCTCCCTGCCTTTCTGCAAGTACCTCACTTACACACTCCACCAATGTGCATGTGCAAACTCAATTCCTGCGTGCAAATCAGCGTTTCCGTTGCCTGGACAGTCATGAAAATGAAAGGCGCGAGACGGTCGGTGGGATTTTTCCACTCAAAACGGGATTCAGACAAGATGTGTGAGAAGTCGCATTCTGATGTGTTTCTGAGAGTGTCAGGAGAGCCACTGCCAGGAGAATGCGACACAGCAGGGCTGACAGCTCCATCATAAAGCTCCCCAGCCAGTCGTCAATCACTCAGCAAGGCTCCCGTCGGCCATGGCGCTCTAGAAGATGAGCAGGCGTGCAGAGGCGCACACACATACCACGAGAGAGCAAAGAACACACAAACAACATAGCAGGAGACCACTTCACCATCACGCTACTGGGAGATTTCCAACTGAGGCTGGCAGACCTGTTACAACTCTTCAATCAAATTCAACTTGAGGCTGCGACTGAAAAACATGGCGGTCATAACCGTTGCATTGTGAGAACTGACCAGGTAACCGTGAACAACGCACGCTCGAAGTAACACGCGTGATGCCGTGCTCTCTGCATCACACATATAGAAACACTCAGTCACACACCGCCCTGACGTACTCTACACACACACACACACAGACGTTCACAGACACACGCACCATGACAAATATGCTCTCACCATGATGAAAGCCTCCTCTCTCAGTTGTGATTACTCTCTCACCTTCGCTTCATGCCGCCGAGGGACATGTGGGAGTAATCCAGCTCAGGAAACAGTTTTATCCAAAGCCTGAATCCAATGCATTACATGTTCATCACATAGCCGGTGAAAAAGTACTTTTCAAGGGTAAAACAAAAGTAAAAACTATTGGAGCTGTCCTTAAAAAGATCTGACACAGAAATTAAGAAGCATAATGGATCTCCAGGAACTGTCACTATACTGTGTTTGCACGCTCCTTTTTTATTTTTACTTCGAAGGAGATGTCATCTTCTGAGTGCAACCACTACCTCCGCCAAGGCATTTGTGGTTGGACTTGTCTGTTTGTCTGGTTATCAGCAGGATTATGGGAGAACTTCAGTCCCAAATTTTCACAAAATTTGGTGAAAATTTGCCCCGATTGCTCCGAATCAGGGGCAGATACACAAAACTACCTTTCACTTTCATTAACACTGTGTGATAGAGCATTTGGTATTTTTACTGTTGATCAATATGCCAATCATTTAGTTTATGAGATGGCAAATAGTGGGTAAAAACCACATACAATTTGTCCAAAGTCGCAGTTATGTCTTTCGAACTCGGAGGCTGAAATTTCTGAGTTCCTAGTTCACTAACCTTGACCTCAAAATCCAACCGTAGTGACAGCTGTGATAGTCAACTGTTTATAAGCACTTGTCTTTTTTGTGTGTCATTAAAACAGTTGTGCACAAAATCCATTCAACTTCTATCTGTAGAAAAGTTGCAAAAAAACATGTAATGCATTCTCATCAACAAGTATTGCTCACAATGGCTAAACTTGCTAAAACTAGTAATGCTAGCAACATTTTGGTTTTCTAACTTGTACTGACAAAGGATCAACTTAAGTGTGATTTCATTCCCAGTGCCTGTCTCTGACTTCCAAGATAAACAGCACGCAGCATCTAAAATGTCTTTTTGTTTTGTTTGAGAGTCTTAATCCTCAAGATATTTCATTTACTGTCATATGAAGAAAAACAGCATGTGGTCACATTTAGGGAGCTTGACCCACAGCATTGAGACATTTTTGCATGAATCAGAAAAGATGAATCAGCTATCAGAATAGTTACAGATTAACTTTCAATTTAATGACTAATCAGCTATTTCGAAATGATCCCACTCGCCCTCCACATAAATCTTTCAAGCTACTACCATCAGGCCGCTGCTATGAAGTCCCCTTGGCAAAGAAAAGCATTTATAAAAACTCCTTCATTCCCACTGCCATAAAGATCTTAAATAAAAGGTAGTGGTTCATATATCTATATAAACATTATGCCACTTTGCACACAGTAGTATACTGTAATATAATTCTGTCTAAATCATTTGTATTAGGTTTTCAGTCAGTGTTTAGGAACACATGCTGTATGTTTATTGTCTGAGTTAGTTTTGCACTGTATGCACTGCATGTACCCACATCTGTGACAGACAATAAAGTTCTCTGAATCTGAGTCTCTAGTATCCGTAAATCACTCCTCTACCAGTTTCTTTGTTGTTTCCCCCTCAAAAAAAAAGTCCCAAAACCAAAGTCAGAAATGGGCTCTCATGCTACACGCAGTCACATGTGAGTAACCCCCTCACTCTCCGGGAAAAACTCCAACACCGAGTCTCCACAACACCAACAACACAACAGTTCAACTACTGCTGAAAGAGACGGTCCAGCTCACAGCAACAATTCTGACTCCAGAGCTGCAGCTGTGCATCCAGGTGAGCTGCACCTCTGGCTACGGCCCTTTCCCACAACAA
Organism: Plectropomus leopardus; assembly: GCF_008729295.1. NCBI lineage: Eukaryota > Metazoa > Chordata > Actinopteri > Perciformes > Serranidae > Plectropomus > Plectropomus leopardus. The sequence continues at coordinate 29,265,136 of NC_056471.1, forward strand.
CTATGATATCAAAGGTCCTGAGCGAGGGATCAGCACAGCACATCATGTGCCTGATAAATGCGGCTAACATTGCAGGCTTACATGGTGGAAGTGTCACATTACTTTTTGACTCGGCCTCATGAATACAGACTTATAGCAATGTTTGGTAATAAAAATCTATTAATAACTTACAGGTAGAAAAGCACCTTTCATAAAATAAAATGATGCTGAGTTAATGATTCTTCAATTACTGAGTTTTTAGCCACCCAAAAAAAAGGGCTGCAAAAAAAAAAAATCAATATGAGTTTGCCTTTTTGATGGAAAAGAGAAACCCATTATCTCAAAGTCACCAGACTTCACTGATAAAAACTGTTATTTAACTTTATAAAACATGGGAGTTGCAGCAAAGGATGACATGGGATGACATGCAGCAAAGAGCTGCACACCAGAATCAAACCCGGGCCGCTGCAAAGGGCTCAGCAATGGCACACTCTACCAGGCTAGCTAAAGGTCGCTCCAGAAAATACTATATTTATAATCATATTGCATATTTAAAAATTTGCTACAGAAATATCATATTTATAAGCACTTTTTCCAAGTCTTGTTTACCTTGTTTGTTTTTCTTTAACTTTCTTTTTTTTTGTTTGCTTTGTCTTATTTTTAAATTAATTTTCAGGTAATTTTCTTGTACTTTTTTTTTTATAATTTCTTGCTCATTTTTAGGTTTTTTCTGTCTTTCAATGCTCATTGCCTCCCTCTCATGTTTTGAAAGAAATCAAGCCAATTTGCCCAGACTTCAAAGGGTTAACTTTATATCTTTAAACATTACAGGTATGCCTGAAAATGACACCACAAATAAACAAGTTTGCCAGTTTCACATATCTCCACAAATCAAATCAGCTGCCAGGTGTCTACCCACAGGTGACTGTCGTGAGCGTGGCATTAAGGTGATTCGGTGTCTTGGCTCGACCTCCAGACACATCAGGTCTGAGTCCCTAACCCAAGCTTTCAACCCCCACAACGCAACTGCCAGAGCTTCAACCCCAAAAATATGAGGTGAGAATTCTCCAAGGGGTCTTGACAGATCATTTTCAAACACGGTGAGAGGGCAATAATGAATGACACTGACAAATAACTGTGTATATATTATACTGCATCAGTAATGTTTGTGTAATGTATCATTAATATCTGCAGACAGCAAGAGCTACCTTTTGAAAGACGATGCTGCCGGGCACAAGTAAACACAACATTAGGACCCACATTGTTACATTTTACCCATCAGAAATACTTAGATTTCAAATTATCTTTTCAAAATGAATGCAGCTTCCCAGAGTGGAAAACTAAATTTATTTTTCCAGCAGCAGAAGTGGTTGGCGTGTGTTTGACGATTCAAGCAAGACTTTCATTAATTTAGCCCAAACAACGATTTGTGTTCTGCTAAAGTGGCTGCGAGAGCAGACAAACTTTGCAGCCACAGTACAAATTAGATGCAACTTTATCGATTCCTGTGGGTAAAGCGGGGTCACAGCAACAAAGGGCTATAGATTAAAGAAAAGGAGCCGACAGAGCAGACTGGAGATAACAAATAATCTCAACAAAATGAACATCTTGAAGATAATAGTGTACAACGAGGAAAGCATTACAGTGTGATCATCAACATGAGGCAGACAACACAAACAAGCTGACTGTCAATAGCGCTCGGACAATACCCAAAGTGCATGTGTAAAATCCACGGGGGACATTTTGATGAGTCAGTGTGTGTGTAAATGGGGAAAGTTGGGATTAAAGCCCAAAACTGCTGAATGATCCTCTTCACAAGCTTACAGTACAGAAACCTCTCCGCCTGCTTCACAGGGAAATCAAAAGTTACTCTTAAGTACCTCCAGTCTAAATTTCATCAGCTCCTCTGAATAAAACTCCAATAGTATATATCTTGTCATTCTCGTGTGGCCTCCGAGTGATGGACAGCCCCCTAAATTCAGTTTCTCAGACTGACTCTTTCTGCAGTTTCTTAATTGAGTTTTAGAAATTTCATGACAGGGTGATAAGCTGCTCCTCAGAGACTTCACCCCAACTGTGAAAGTGAAATTCAGTCTGCAGTAAAGAAAAAAAAAAAAAAAAGGTCATCTGAAAGTTTCAGTATCAATTACAACCAAAAGTCATGGGTCTCATGAGATTCGCTCTGTTTCCGTAAACACAATACTTGGTATAATAAGACCTGCAGATCACTGCAATTAACCTTGGAGTAATCTTTTAGAAGAATGATAATGAACTAACTGTCTGTCAAATGTAATGACGATGAGGCTCTTTCTTCATCATTGTGGTTTTATTCACATTCAGCTCATTAGGACCAGAAAACAGGCTCATTCGCACAAACTCAATCCAGCCGCTAAACCTTTGCCCTTTCTGCTCGCTCTCTGTTTCAGCATGCACACAGCAGGCTCACCATGCTGAGGACTCGCTCAAACCAATTAGCAGAAAGTGGAATATAAAACTCTTCAGAGATAATGGGCATCAAGGCTAACGTACAGTAGATGGCTTTAGGGAAGTGATACTTTGGTACCAAAGTGAAGCCAAAATTCTGAAAATGTGACTGTACTCGTTTTCTAATATCATACTCCTACAAGGGATTTTGTCTGCCGTTACATGCCAAAAAAGAAAGAAAGCCTAATAGGAGAACAACAACAGCAACAAAACATGGAAGACAGTGACAAGTGCAGCTGCAGCGACAGCTCAACCCGACGAAAAGAAAAGTGCTTTTCATGAGGCCAGCATATTTTGCTCATTGATTGCAATAGAAGCGCTGCTTACTTTCACTTCATACAAATGCCAGCAGTGTGACGAGGCGCTGCGTGTCTGTTCTGTGCTGAGTGATTCACATTTGGTGTTTTTTTCAGGTCGCCAACAGTCAAAAAATTTTAAACTTTGGAAAAAAGGCTGTGTTCATCACTGTCCCTTCTTATCAAGCCATCCAATCACAGTGGAGGAGGGGTGGGACAAATAGCTCAGCACAAAGACCAACAACAACAACAACACTGGTATCGACTGCTTACTCCTTGGTACTGCGACATGCCTACAGGCCTTCAATCAAACAGCTGTGATTTTGTGGGGCAAACACTGTCAACAAACAAATATTTAAAAGCTATAAAATTGTAATTAACATGTGACAAGTAGGGCTGCAGTTTCTAGTCTGTTTGGCTAATACAATGAAAAAGACACTGGTGTTTGAATGATAACATACATAAAGACAACATCGTTTCTGTTGGGTGACTTTCCAGTTCACTGGTCAAAGTTGAATAATGGTAAACATTTATGAATTCAACAGCGTTTGGGGCTTAAATTAAAGTGAAACTAAATAAATATTTACAGACACTGCCGCTACAGTCCAGGGTCAGGGTTTGTTATTGGTTATTTCTGACTCGTTGTCAATCTTCGGAGAGCAGGTCTTAAAGTGACGTGATCTGCCAGAGGGCAGATGCAAAGGGAGCGGAGGAGCAGAGTGGTGTGCTGCTGCAAACACAACTCTTTTTGTGGAGACAGTGACGAACAATGACTGATAGCCCTCCCTGTGAAGTATTTTGCGAGCTGGCAGCAACACAGTCGAGTGTGCGACAGGGCGAGGAGTGAATGTAGCGATGGCGGAAAGTGAGCCGAACTCCTCTGGGTTTCATGTTGGGCCGATCCGCCATACTTTCTTTACATATCAGGGCTCCACATAAACACCTGCCAGTAGGGATGCATGATAATATCGGCACATCATCTGTATCAGCTGATATTGGTTTTAAAACTACGTGTTCATTTCTGCTGATACAAGAAACCAAAATTTGTTTATTTATTTAATTTTTAATTGACAATGTGAACACGTTCAAAACATCAACCTTAAGTTAAAGTAATTTTGTTATTTTGCACGATTAATGAATATGACAAACACTGAAAAGCGTCTCCATCTGCTGGTGATCCATCACAATAAAAGTATGAATAATTTCAACTACAGAAAAGACTTAAGGATCACTAAAATTAGTTGGGGAAAAAAAGTGCGTATTTCAAAATCGGTATCAGCAAAATGAGTCATTATGTATCAGCATTTCAAATATCACAAAAAAGAATCCAATATCATGCATCCCTGGTTGTCCGAATGACATTGACAACCATCTTGGTCTTTGGTGGCCATCAGTGGCAAACACATTTTAACATACAGTATAACAATACAGACAGCAAACATTAAAATGTGCACCCTAAAATATATACATACATATAATTTTTGTATAAGTGATATTTAAATATTACGGTTACAGTCAGAACTTCAACCAGACACCTCTGTGTGTGCATTAGTGCGTTTACTCACGTGTGCACAGGCATTTGTTTAAATAAAGACAAAGAAAATTAAGTTGTTTGACTGTGGGGTGAAACGTTTGACTGACTGGCATTAGACATTCACATATTTTCACATTTTCATCATTAAGGTGATATACTAGACTACTGCATATTGTCTGAATTGCTCAAAATATACAGTGACTCAAAAATGGCAACCATATTTTCAGTTTCTGCAACTTAAAAGCTGATGCCTGTTTGCCAGCCCGAAAACCACTGTTGTAGTTAGCACTGAGCCGTGTGTTAGTTCAGTAAGTTGTGGCCTGTTAGTAGCTGGTACAGACAAAAATCTTAGCAGCATATAATCCCAAACTAACAACAAGTTATTTTAGCAGTACTGCCTGTGCCAAAACACTACAGTGACCTTCACAATACTTCAGTACCCCTAAATGTAAGTACAGAACGCAGTAAAATGTCACTCCAAGTCTGTCTTGCTACATTTCAAGTTAAACATTTACAAGTTATAGCAGTTGAATTGGTTTGTAGGATATTTAGCATTTGTAGAAGTTAAAAAAGATGCCACAACAGCACGACTGCTTCCTGAGAGCAGAATGGCATCACAGTTTACCAATTTTTTTGTAGTGTCTCCATTAATAAGAAGAGCCATCCACAGCTTTTAGAAGAGACTCTCTGTTTTGAAGTACTGCTGGGGAGGGACTCTTTTGGGGAGGACCTTTGTGTCCTAGGAATAAATACTTAGAGTAACAACCCAATTTATTCTCCCAAAAGTGGATTTTCACTTTTCTACTGGCTCTAATTTGTTGTATTCGGATTTGTGAACACACAGTGTCAGAAGCGTTTCCCTGGTAAAGTGTACTGATGCACAGGAGTGATGTGGTGAACAAGACCAGAATCAACATCCGCTATTAATTTGGAACAAACAGAAGCAGAACTACGAACAGAGCCTGAGCCGTCTGACAAAGAAAAGTGTAATAATTCACACTTTTTCCAACAGAAAAATTCAAGGGGAAAGATGTCCCAGTTATCATCGCTCTGTTTGACTTAAAGATTTGAAGATTTTGCCCAAAGATGAGAGATGTTTGAACAAATACCTTCGACCAATGACAAGAGACTTTGATAATCACTTTGCCAACACAACAAGAATCAGTAAATCTTTACACCGAGAGCAAATCTATCCGTCTTTATGTTGAGCTACACTCTAAAGCTCCCATCTGCCAGCCTTATAGTGGCTGATAGATTCTAAAATACAACACTTAACTCAAGAAAGACATGACTTGTGTCAATGTGTTTTTAAATTCAACGTTCACAGTGTTAATAATTAAAAGGAAGAAAAATGTCTTTGGGGAAATCAGAAATGTTCCTTGTCGTCTCAGCCGGCTGGAGGGGCGTCTGTGTCGTGTTTGACTGACAGCAGGTAGTCTGTCAGAGTGTCTCACCGCTGGGAACGAGAGACAAAGTAAACTAACTTGTTCAGACTTGTTGGTGGTACTGAAGATTAAGAACTTCACAGCATCTGACCGGGCTGAAGTGACGTTTTCAGGTACGCTTACATGGCGTTTAATGTGCTGCAGCTAAACAGCTCATTAGTTATCTAGCCTGCAAACTAAAGTTAGCAATACAAGTTTCACTGCTGAAAGTTCGTTTAACAAGCTAAGGTGAAGGACAAAACTTGTGTTCATGCTTGTAAGTCAGATAATAAAGTGACTTTAGCAGGAAAGCTAATGCGGGTTGTTGTTCAGAGTCTGTGGCTCTGGTGTTGTGAAGCTGCTGTCTGGCTCAGTGTGACCATCTGCTGTGCCTATTACAAAACGCTAACGTTACTGCTTTGTGTAAGATTTGATTGGCTGTATTTCAATAAAGTCTTTATCTATGTAGACAGATGTCCAACAATGTTCTGGTAAATTAATGAAAAAAATGGGGATGGCATCATGAAACTAATTCTCACTTTTGGTTTCTCTTTTTTTCTCAAAGGAGAACAGAGGGCAAGTGATTTAGGAGGTGTATGTATGCTGTTGCAGATAAAAAATGCATTGAATTTCAGTAATACTCGTGGAGAGAGACTTGAGGCCCGACAGCAGGAATCAAATTATTTGAATGATCCAAGGGTAACACTGTCAGATGAGGAATGGGACATAGCTCTTCATAGGGTCCATTCAATTCAAGACATACCTTAATACAGTTGAAAGTGTTACATTGTCTACACTTTTCCACAGCTTAACTTGCAGGTATATTCCCAAACATAAGCCCGGTATGTGACAGGTGTAAACAGACCCCAGCGACTATCCACCATATGTTATCATCCTGCTTACAATGTGCCTCTTTCTGGTTGTCCTCTTTTCAAACTATTTCCAAGGCTTACAGCTGTAATATCATGCTTTCTTCTACAATTACCATTTTTGGTACACTCCTAATTCTGGATAATATCAATCTCCCTGCTCACGTACAGAAGGTCATTACCTTTTCCTCCTGTTAGCTGGATGCTTAATTCTATTTAAACGGAAGGATGTAAGCTCTCACAACACACGGCTAACGGATCAAAGATATAACGCAGAACATTGAGCTTTAAAAAATCAGATGCAAGATTAAGCTACAAGAAGAGATTTTACAAACCTAGGACCCATCAAAGAGCAACTAAACCCCACTTTTAGCTTGACTGCCTCTTCCCTGGAATGTGAAAAAAAAATCAAAAACAAACGTGCAAGACTGGGAGGGGGCTAGGACACGCCTAGTCACCCAATCATGCCACCTCTCGATCCACAGCACCTCCCTGCCCCCAGCACAAACACACATGCACGCACTCGCGTGCACACACACACACACACAAAAACACAGTAGTCGGCTGGTAATGAAAGAAGGCTCCTCCTACAAGGAGCAGCCAGTAATTAATTTTAGCTGCAATAGCCGTCTCTATGCATATTAATAACACAACATGTAAAATTATATTACTTAACACGTATTGAGTTGGACCAGAATCTATCAACAATTGGGGGATTTAGTAAACTATATGAGTAGTCTAACTGGCCTAGAGCTTTGAACTCATACCTCTGCAGATGGTGTGTCCTATATATACTTAAATATTTTATGATGCATGTGTTTTGTTTGTTTGTTTCTTTTGTGACCTCTGTTTCTCTTTGTTTTCCTCTCATTTATCTCTATTGTTTTTACATATTTGTATCATGAGATATAGCTCATGTAAATGTCTTGTCTGATACACTGGAAAAATTATAAATAAAGTACTGAGAAAGACAGATAAAATTTTAAGCTAAAAAGTGTGTTCTGTCTTTGTGGCAGCCACTTACCATTAACTTGAAGAGTGTGGGTCTGGAAAAGTTTCTCGTAGCCATCAGCATGACAGGTGTAGTTGCCCATGTGGGTCGTCATCACCTTGGTGATGTACAGTGAGCCATCATCCCCAAAGTCCTAACAGAGAGAGAAAGACAAAAAAAGGTGGTAACGACTGACAGAGAGAATTCATGGTTTTGATCCAACAGTGCAGAAGTGATGTCTGAAGGCAACTGAGGCTGAAAATGAACAGTTTCAATGTGAATGCAACAAGCCTGCAGAGTGCAGATGAGATGACAAACATGTTTCATAGCATAGAAATTAAAAATATTTCATCTGTCCATAATGGCACATTGTAGCGCAATGTCCATCAATCTCAGTCAAAAGTTGAAGCCATTTGGTGCCACAGAAAACAAATGAGGAAAATAACTGTTAAAATTCACAGTTAAGAAAAATTGTTTTCTGGTACATGTCATTTTTCCCATCAGAGGAAAGTGATCTGATGGAAAAGGGACTGAGGCTATAATTGATTAGCATAGAAATTACACAGTGTTAGCTGCTGTGTAAACAGAAACAGTGAAATATGGTGCTGGGGACACACGTTCAATCAAATTAACTTGTGCTGCTCATTTCAAATGTCATTGTCCTTGAAAAGGCCACAATATTGGTTGTTGCACGTCCAACAACAACACAAAACATGCTGCACTTTACTTTTCATGTGGCAGATTCAAAAACTAAACAAAAGATGTAATTAAATCAAAAGCTGTCCATGATGTGAACTCATGTAGCGCCAACTCAAACATGATCAATTCATGCTGTGTTGTGATTGTTGAGGCAGTGAATACAAAGAAAATGGTGCTGGACAAGAAAGAGAGCAAACTGAAGAGTAAGTTATTCAGCTGTGGCACAGACTGAAGCCCCCAAAGCTAATGAGCCCACTGCTGGTGTGCCGGTGTGATGAATCCATCTGGCAAAGAGCGAATATGTGCCACCTTTATAAGATCACACTGCAGTAAAAAAGCCATCTTGGCAAGTCATTAAAATGACTTTTTGTATTATATAGGGTAATATGCTGGCATATGCCACCTTTTTGCCGGTACCACATGTAGTTGTCCATCTGATGAAAATATCAATAGCAAAATGTCCGATGGGAAACATACCAAATAAATAAATACATTAATTAATGGCATATTAACTAGCCCAATATTGTGTCACCTATAAGATATTTCGCCAGGATAACTTAAATATAATCTTATATTATGCAAAACAGATTTTTTTTAGATAAAGATGATTTTTTAGCACTTTTTGCCTTTACGGAATATCTTTGTAAAACCAACCCTTAAAAATAATGAATAAAAAACCCATGAGATGGAAGAACAGCCAAAGCTTATGCTGGCATAACGTGGGTCCAAATAAATAAAGGCTGCTTGTTATTATGGAGTTCTTTATTGCCTTTTAAATATAGGCTGTTATATTGCTATTTAATACATATGCCTGATAGTTGTTTATATGGCCTGGATGATTAAATATTAAAAGCCATATGGCTGTGAAAAAAAAATATGGTGGAACAGTATACTGACGTGGACCCACTCTCTATTTAACTAAAAACATCTCATTTAAAGATAACAAAAACATGATGATTCTTATTTTCACTAAATGTATTCAAATTCATTTACACTAAAGAATAAGCACTTCATATATTATATTTATATGAGGTCCGGTGTCTAAATCTTAGACACCGGACCTTTAAAGGTATCGAGTCCTGACAGCCAGGCGGCTGTGGCACAGGTGTTAGAGCAGGTATCACACTAGTTGAAAGTTTAGCGGTTTGATCCCCGGCTCCTCTTGTCTTCATGTTTAAGTATCTTTGTGCAAGATACCAAACCTCAAATTGCTCCTGACGGCTAATCCATCGGTTTGGATGAGTAAATGTTTGAATGTAGCAGCTGATCACCATGTACGGTAGCCTCAGCCACCACTGTATGAATGTGTGCGTGAATGGGTGAATGTGTAAGTAAGTAGCGTAAAAGAGCTTTGAGTGGTTGAATGACTCGAAAAGTGTTCTACAAGTGCCAACCCATGTACCATTTACCCAGCCCCAGTGATCGATGTATGCTATCACTGGGGAGTTACTCTTAAAAGGTTACTCTTACACTCTTACACGTCTTTTTCTTCCAATTTATCAAATAATTGTTTTACTCCTACATCAGCCCTGGTATAACAATCAGTCTTATTTTATGTAAGAATTAATTTTCCATCATTTTCAAAACACATAAAATTATATTAGAAATAGAAATCATCTCTGAAGTTCAAATTTGTTCACTAATTTGAGGAAATACTCAAATCTATATCAAATTATATAACGGCAGCCGTGTTAGCACATTAACTAAATCGAGTGATTAGAACTAATGAACAAAAGAACCGCCTGTTCACAATAATAGGTTTTCACCACTTTCCGATGCACAGCAGCTTTTCAGAAATGAAGAAGCTCCAGCACTCAGCCTTCATTAGAGTCGTCTTCAGTGCCCACTAAGTTGATGAAGGCCAAGTGCCAAAACGTGTTCACTCCTGATTGCTGCCGTGCATTAAAAAAACATTCAGATTTCTTCAGCGGTGTGAACTTTTGCTCTTAAGAATGTCCGTGAGTGTGACCCCGTGTTCCTCGCTGCTTACAACTGAATGTAGCACTCATTTATTAAAAAACAGAGTCAGCCTTAATTACCTCGCCTCTTTCAGAAGAGGTCATAACAAGAAAAAACGTCTTTTCTTATTAAATAGCTTTTAACATTTTTAACACATCTCCGCTGGCTGTTTACATCTTGGCATTCTGCTTCTCCTTAAATGTCTACAGACAAGCGAGGAGAGTCAGCCGTCGTGTTTACAGGCACACAGTGTGTTTATCAGTTCGTCCCGGTGTGCTCCGATCTAACCTACGAGCTCGGTAACGGCTCGAGCTGAGTGAAGCATCAGAGCTCCACAATATGAGGGGAAATCGATGGTGCGTTTTGGCCCCTTGGGCTGAGAGCATATTGTGTCACCTTCTTAAATGAAAAATGAATGGGGGGGAGAAATGAAACTCAGAGGGGTGGAACGAGCCGCGGCGCGGGCTGTCGACATGATTCCTCCACCTCACCTCACCACCCTCACCTCAGCTATCAGCAGCACCCAGCACGCAGCTCTCTGCAGACAAAGCAGGCCGCTGTACGACTACTCGGAGGGAAGGGAGACAAGGGCAGGTAGAGGTGGATTTACAAATAGGCCATAGCCCTCAAGAAACTATAATTAATAAAGCTGTCAGTGCCGGTCACCTCTGAAAGGACACTAAAGAGCCACCTCAGTGGACCGCTAACCTCAGCTAGTGACGAGGCATTTCAGAAAACCAACTCCGAGGAAGTTTCACGCCTTAAGAAACTTTGTGAAAGGAAAGCAATAAGTTGAGCGAAAATACCCCAGGTGTGAGAGAAATGTGTTTCCCCAGAATGAAAGTATACTGAAATTAAACAGCCAGTTCACTCAAATAACAGAAGTCACATTTTTCTCACTTGTTGATAAAAATGTATGACAGGAAACTAGGTGTGTGGTCACTCCCACGCGAAGCTCGGCATGTCAGGTCGAAAATCGTGTAAGCAAGTCAGTGTGGACTTGAGGTACAGCAGTAAATCTGGCTGAGCTGGAGAGTTGTTATTCGATCATATTGTCACTGATATATACATATTTGCAGCCACGAAAAAATCACCTAAAAATATGTAGCCTGTATTCTGTAAAGGTTCACATTGCCGCACGCTCTCACCACAGATCACACTTGCTGGCTCTGTGGGACTGACCGAAGGCTGAACACCACTGCTGCCCAGCTCCATTTATCTGAAAATTTATTTATTTATTTATTTTAACACTACGCTGGTTTCCACTACAGATTTGTGCAAAACTTAAGCAACGTTTTCAAAAAGTTCAATAAAACACAACTGCGAGGTGACTGTGTTTTCATTGGGTGATGTTATGAGATAGTATTCGAAGACGCATGATGATGGATAATCAAACAGTAAATATATTTCAGTTGTGCTTCTAATGACAATCCAAAAATAAAAAAAAAACTATTTGTGGAGGCAGATGTTTTAATTGTGGCAGGCTACCATAAATAAATTAATATTTGGGATAACCTTGGCTTAACTTGATGAACCAACTCCTAATATTCGCAAAACAGTGGATGAGAAGCATATATATTTGTTTTCTTTTAATTATTCCCTGAAAATTACCCTAAAATTTGCACCACATTTGGATGGAAACCCGACTACTAATGCTTCAGTGTTGCGTGCCAATGTTTTTAGATTTCGGCTGCTATCATTTCTGCCTCCACCTCGATATAATGGAGCTAAATGTTATTTTACTTATGGTGCTCTCAGCTTTGAAAAATGACATTTAAAAAGAGATTCAGCAGCATGTGTTTTCTGAGAAACACTGTTCCCCATTACTCTGTATGCATCATCCACAGCCCTCACTGTCAACAGTTTCCACTGGAGCTACTTTTTACCAGAGAAACACTCCCAACAAAACTTAATGATGGTGTTCAATTACTCAGAGTAATGGGGACACTTTCTGGAAAGAGATGTTTCTGTTGGATTTATTTTTTCAATGTTGTGAGCATCACAAACAAAATTCTGTTTACATAAATGAGCCACGCTATTGCACGGGGTGAAATGTTCCTTCATCACTATGAGTGCATTTATTTTGCCCAGCTGTTTAGTGAATTATTTTGCCTTTTACTTTTAATTAAGTATAATTTGTCACCTACATTTGGAGATTTTGATCTTTACTGTGTTTAAATTGCTTGAAGCTGAGAGCCACAGGCAGGCTGGGAAGGTCAGAGCATTGAGCGATGGACAAACGGATTATTTGTTTTGGATGAAAATGATGCATTTGCTGTAGAATTCGTTTGCAGGAAGAAAAAAACATTCAACTTATTTGATGTCCTTAACCTGTGCATTTCTCACAGCATCATGCTGATGTCTGTTGTAGGCACCTCAGTAGCTTTGTGGGCTTTTTGTGAATGCAAGAAAAAAATAATAGAGTGAGGTGATGTCAGTCTGTTGAGACAACAATCAAAAACAGCCTACCTGGGACGGGATCTGTTGGAGTAAAAGAGAGGTCAAACATTAACACGTTGAGTTCAATAAAAGCATTAAGGCATAACAGATTTAACAGCATCATCACATTACAGACAACAGGTACAGCTACAAGCACACTATTATTGCAGAAATGACAATATTGTGAACTTAATGTAGGTCATTTAAACAGCTGTTTAAATATTTAAAATGAGGCTGTTTTCTGCATTTAACATTTTCCAATTAAGACGTGGGATACGCCAATATCATTCAGGTTTTAATAGCATTATTTGAATATTTATACAGCCAATTTGGAATATTCATCTCATTTAGGGTTTTCTGTTTGCGACACACGGCCTCTCATCTGTTTACGGTCGGCTCTTGTGCGTTGTCATGGTTACATTGCACACAAACCAACTCGCCAGTTGGCAGCCTGGGGTAGCAAAAAAAACCAAAAAAAAAACACATTTCACCTATTTTTAAACATTATTAAACATTATGAAAGACTTGGATATCAACATGTTTTTGGAAATGCGAAAATGTCACTACACCAACCTTGTCAACAAGGTGAAAGAAGGAAAGAGGGAGTCCAACAAGTCCACTAACAGTAAAAATCTAATTTTGATGCAAGATCACAAAATGCTCCATCTGTTAAGAATTTTTCCATATTTAGATGTAAAAAACGGCATGTTACGGCACATTAATTGGACCATTCACCACTTCATGTAAACTGAAATATTAGTGGAATAATTCTGTGAATGAACCATGTAAACAGTATAGGAGGAATATATTGTCTTTTTTCAGAATAAGGCCAAAAACTGGACTATTCTGTCAATGTAGACATTCTCAATGTACAGTATCTACCTTAGTGTAGATCTAATGTGAAGATACTATATATGTAGTGCAGATGAGTACATGAGTGTGTGATTCTGGGCTCCCAGACCACATGATTGATTCAACCAAACACCTTCTTGATAGAAGCTGGAGATATGAAAAACAGGCCACTGAGATTCAGTAGGATTCATGCGTTATCTGCCTCATAATGTTGCACAGCTTCACACATTCATCCACGACACGAAGGATACAAATAGAACAGCATCACACAAGGTGCTGCACACTGATCAGAACCAAACATAAATATTGTAAATATCACATACATTTAACGTTACATATGGTACATCTCCATGATGCAGAGATAATGTGAAACCCACGTGAAAAAGGCACCAAAGCAATATGGGAGATAAAAACACAACCTCCAAAGGACAAGATAAGAAAGATTCAGCTCCGATTGTACAGCTTCCTGTGTTATATCTATTCCTGATGAAGTTCCACGCTTCATAACATGTTTTCTATTTTTAATAATGCCACTGATGACTCGTCCACGTAGGACACTTTACCGCAGAAAGTAGCTGCTTTAACAAACTTCATAATCTTTCTGCAAAGCACACTTTGACATTGTTGGATTTTCAAACTTTTAAAGAATTACAAAATATCAAATACAGTTTTCATCTTCTGAGCTATTTCCGGGACCACAGAATCGGCATCTCCAAACGCACACATGAATGTACACACGCACACACACACATGCACACACAGGCATGCACACAACACGACTGTGTCTCTGGCTCGTCCACTCAGGGAGGATTGAAATACTGACAGCCTTGGATGATGATGCAATAGCCAGCAACTGTCAACTTCATGGAATTACAGTAAGCTGCTTTGTCAAAATTTAGAGAGGCTCTATTGAACTCCGGGATACAAGCGCACCACTGGGATTAATGTGCGATTCACTAAGTCTGAATGTCGACAAAATTTCAAAAATAACCACATTTGAAACTGGGAAGGACTGCAAGATTAGACTGCATAAACCTCCCATGTGTACTCACAGGAATATGACTCTAATTAAGGTTGGCAGTGGATGCTCACAAATATTAACAGCCTGCAATTATACAGAAATTGTCTGCGAGGCAATTTAGAATTAGTCTGCGGATGCCAGGTGCAGACGAAATCCATTCTCCTCTCTGGAAGGGACAACAATGATTGACTGGAAGTCTGAGAGCCAAAAATAAATCTGGATTAAGCCGGCGTTGGTGTGCAGCTAATGTTCCATTGGTACTTTCTCGTGGTGCTGCGTGGTTTGCACACAGTTTTCTGATGAGCCACGAGAGACTCACGCTGATTCACTTGCTGCTTGTGTTCGGTGTTCTGGAGGTAATCTGTGCACTAGAGGTTGTAAACTTAGGCTTTGCTAGACACTAACAAAAAAATTAAATCTGACAATCACAGACCTCCAGGGTCAAAGTACAGCGAGTTCTCTCAGTCTGAGGAGACGGATTGGTCTCTGTAGTAGTTTAACGCAGTCTCACTTCATGAAGCTGCACTGGCATCAACCCAGCATGCTGCACGTACCGCAGAGACAGAGGACGGGTGATTTTATGCAACAACATTAAATACAGGCAACATAAAGATCCTGTGGGTACCAAAGTGGTTCAGGGTTAATTAAAATGCAAAGTGTTAGTTGCATCCTTCTTTCTGTTCTGTT
The DNA here is from genome assembly GCF_008729295.1 of Plectropomus leopardus. NCBI lineage: Eukaryota > Metazoa > Chordata > Actinopteri > Perciformes > Serranidae > Plectropomus > Plectropomus leopardus. Next base: position 29,280,370 of record NC_056471.1, read on the forward strand.
CTATCTATGATGTATAACGCAAGCTATCAGCTCTGTGGACTGAAATCAAGTTTTGTTTTGTTTTTTCGCAAGTATGATGACTGCAAACCACAAAAGGCCAAGCTTTGATTGATTATCAACACAGCCTGTTCTCCCCCCCACTGTCTCAATACAGGAGGGGAAAATGAAGCCTATATGACTCCACAGTGAAAAGATGAAAAAAAAGAAGACATTTATAAAAAGTGTTGATGCGACATAATAGAAATGCAACACAATATTAAAGAATAATTAGTCATTTAAGGTCTTTGATCTATATGTTGTCATAAGGGCTGGAACAAAAGAGTCCATAGTAATGATATTATCGTGATTTCTATGGAAATTTTAAATTAACAATAGTCCTATCAGCCAAATTCATCTTTTTGTTCATGTTTTTGTTTCATCGTTTTGTTAATTGTGCATTTTCATCTTTTTTTTTTTTTTAAATGAATTACACTCAAAATACGAATGAAGGGAGATGGGGAGAATCTGTAACCAGATATCAGACACTTACATTTAATGCTTTTTGAGAGTTTTTAAAGATGATTTTCAACTAAAATTAAAACTGACTTTTGGAAAATACATAGTCTTCTTATTTAGGCAATGCAGGTAAATAAAAAGATAAATATACATTATATATGAAGTCCTGTCCAGAGGTAGGTTTTATGTAGAGTTATGGTTATGAGAGTAAGTTATTCTACATTTTGCCAACAGGTGAGTGCAAGTATAAAATAACAAGACAGTATTAGGTTCAGTTGTTTAAAGATCTGTAAAATTATAAATGTGGACTTTCACATGGAAGAGCTTGACTCATTTTGCCAAAAAAACTGAAGAAATAATTCAGTTCCAATAATATGCTGGTGGCAATTAAGACCTCATAAATTCAAATGTCTGTGTAATGTCAGTGTATAAGATTTAGCAATGGGCCCAGTGAACTGAAACTAGTAAAACACTAATTAAAGAATATTCATATTTAAAAAATGTTTGTGAGGCACTCTCATTGCAAAGGGGCTCACAATACAGCGGTCGACACGAAAACATGAATGGTTTGTCTGCTCTGCGCTACTGTAGGAACACGGAGGTGCAACATTGCAATGTCCGTGGACATTACCTAAGTAGATATAAACGGCACCTTTAAAGGTTATGAAAACAAAACACGTCTTATTTAATGGTTTTTAATTATACACTAAAGAAAACATAATTTATTTATTATATTAAATCCTACACACTGGACTTTAAAGACATTTTAAGGACCTGCAACTGTACATAAACGTGCAGAAATAGTAATCACACTTAATGGATAGTAAAAAGGCAACCAGATGGCGGGGGGGGGGGCAGTGTGAATGGAAAGAAACTGAAATTCTTTTAGTGATGCTAGAGTATTTACATGATGTTATCATTTGTGTTTTATTAACATGATATCAAAACGTAATTCTTACCATCAATACCAGTATACTGCAAAACCTTTATTCAATACACCTGTGCGCGATCTGATATAAATCACTGGGAAACTGGAAACGGGGTGTGTGTGTGTGTGTGTGTGTGTGTGTGTGAGTGTTTGTGAAGCTCAGACAAAGACCACCCTCGGTCGAGACACTGAACTCTGCGATGTGTCTTCAGGCAAAATGAGGAGATGAAACAGAAGCTACTTCTATTGAATCTAAAAATAAAAAAAGAACTAAAACAGTTCTTGGAAAAAAAAATATATGAAAGATAGATCAAAGCTTGCGTTGACCTTACAAGACCTCGCACCTCTCTTTTTTTTACCCCTATAAATCCTCCAAAAGATATTCGGAGTGGTTTTTTTTAAGAAATAATCTGACTTGACATTTCTTTTTTTATTACACGCAGCACTTGCATACATCTTTTCTGGCCTTGCACTGTTAAAAGCAGTCATAATACATTTCAAAAAATGACTGAAAGAGGCAAACCGTGGGAAAGCTGTTGCTCTCATGTGCACAGCCTAAAAATCACTTCATGGCATTGACGCCGCTCTTTATGGGAATCACACATCACCAACAACCAGAAGCTGCGCACTAGTTGAGAGCCAGTTGATGGTGCCAAGGATGACTGGCGACAGCTGGGCGCCTCTTACTCATTTTAAGGGTCATCAACATTTAATGTTACATTAGTGGCTTCACTGGGTCTCCCTTTATCTACTGCGACAGTGTTGACTTAATTATGCACGGCAGTATCACGCTCATCTTGGTCAGCCCTGATACACAGAGAGGGAAAGGCTGAGGAGGAGGTCTGCCTTTGCTGTACCTCGCCACATAAGTATCCCTGCTCCTTTTGATGTGGATGAAAGTGACACAGAGGGCTGTCTGAGGCCGTGCATAACACACACACACTCACATGGACACACACCAACGCATGAGCACATACAGTCTTTCGCCGAGTTGTAAAAGTAGGTCCTTTCTCTAGGGCTGAACCCCTTCGGTATCCCCCTTCATCTCCTTTCTTTGTCTGAAATCCCTGTCCCTCCCAGCAGTCTCTAAACACAGACACCAAGAACACAAACTGACATCCTGGATTACTGTCAGACCTACAACACAAAGCCAGCGCCAACAGTCAAATAAAATGTGCTGACAATCTGAGCCACTGCCAAAAAATATAAAGTTGAAATATGATGAGAAAGAAATATAGGATGGAATTATCTCAAATTCACAGCTCCTGCTCTGCAACGGTCGTTAAGAACTGATGATGCATCACGACGTGAAAACACAATAATTAGAAGTGAGCACTGAGTGTGTTAGATTCATTCAACTATAAAACCCATTATCTGGTATCTACCTATCACTGATGACATTTACATGCTCAAAATATTCCGTTTTTAGCCCTTATTCTTAAAAAAGACAATATTCCGACTCATGGGTCGTCATATTTCAAATCTACTTGACGTATCACAGCTTGTTCCTCGTGGGATGTAAAAAATGACCATTTTGTGAACTGTGGCTCATTTTGGTGCTTCAGTTCTCTCCATCTTATATACACGCACACACACACACAAAGAGAGACTCACAAACATGATGCTTCTCACACTCTCCTAAAAACATTCAGACCTAGAGCGATAGTCTTTTGAACTGGCCAAGCGTGTGTTTTTGTATCTGCAGGGCTCCAGACGACACTATTTAGTGACATTTGGAGACCATGGAGCACCACTGCGACTTGCAAATACTATTAATGTATGAACTGGAGAGCTGTTCATGTGTTTCAAGCTCACTGTGAGTAAATTATCTTTTTTAACTGCATTAAAGATTTTAAAAGTTGTTAACAGTTGAACTTTTTGCTAACATCTAACTGTTGACCAAAAGCTTCAAGTTTACAGCATTAACACTTCCAAAAACAATTAAAACAATACTTTATCTAACTTAATTCTAACAGTACTTTCACTTTACCGTAACTGTAATTAGTTTAATGATTTTGTTCTTTAGTAGTGTGCAGTAGTTTAGAGGAGATTTCAAAACACCAAGATATATATTGTTTATTGCAATATGGTCTAAAAATATTGCAATATTATTTTTAATGAGGGGAAAAAAAGTACTCCTTGCCACACAAGTTTATGAAGAAAACATTTCGATCCTGCTTGGATCTTCGTCAGGTCAAATGTTGGCTGATCTTAATTTTAAGTCATATCAGCCATCTCCATTTCTACTATGCTGTTTACGTGGCTAATGAAATAAAAAACCTACCAGTATTCCTGATTGCATGCAGTGCTGCATGGTCTGATTAGCGTGCATTAGCATGGCATTTATCGCATCAAAATATGGAAAACTGGAATTGCTGGAGCTGCCTGTGCCAATTAACTTCTTCACGTCAAAAATGTTATAAAAACTTTTCCCCCGGTGTCGGACTTGTTTGACAGCCTCCCTTTTTCATTCTCTCAACAAATATGTTGAAAAAGTTGGTTGTGATATTTGCACTTACTCCAATACCTGTTGATATACAAGTCTTACATAATGTACAAAAAGTAAATGTGTTTCTCCTTCCAACCAAAGACGTGGGGTTATCTTTTGGCATGCATCTCTATCCCACAGCCCTACAACCACAGAGCCAGCTGTAAACACGCAAGAGGCCGTGTGTTGCAAAATGCAATACAAGAGACTAATATTTGGAAAGCACTTCATACACTGAATCACTGAGACGTCATGCTAACAACAAAATCGGCAAACTTCTTTGTCTCTGTTGTCATTTTTAGACATGACTGTTTACAGATAAACAGTCAAACACGATGATCCAACCGATCTGACATTTCTGCTGTGCTTATTTTATGTACTGTGTTGCTTTTCTGGAACCTTTTTAGAAACCAAATCTGCTGTCTACTGTGTGTGATTGTGTATGAATGTATAAAAACTGAGGAGCAGGTGGCACCTTGTATGGCAGCCTTGGCCACTAGTGTATGAATTCACGTGTAAATGAGTGAATGTGAGTTAAAACGCTTTGAGTGGTCGAACAACTAGAGAAGCGCTATACAAATGCAAGTCCATTTACTGTTGCCCAGCAACAACATCTCAGTGCCAGTCAGTATAACGTTAACTGCTAATTTTGACAAAACTAAAGTTGTTGTTTTCTTTAATATATTCTTTGTTTGCGGGTACAGTAAAATTGTACATGACAGAGGGGTTTTCTGCTGAGAAGTTTTTGTAAACAAACTTTGTAATTTGGTTTGAACATGTCCAAACAATGCTCCCAAATAATACCGAAACATCCTACATGTCTCAATCAAAAAACTTTACGTTCAGAAAATGCCTGATTTTGAATATCCAAAAGGAATAGGTTGTTCACATGACCTGTATAAAATTCAGAATACTGTCGTATTCGTGATAACAGTGTACATGTAAAGGCGGTCAGTGTATTTGTGCCTCTTCTGTCTACCTATTCTACATATCTACCCATATATCTATCTTCAAACTTTAAATCAGAGTAAGTGCTGTAAGGTCTCACATTGATGTCTTCCAGGTTCAAGGAGTTCAGATATTGATGGTTTCTCTTCCACAATATAGGAGGCCTCCGCTCCCCTGTGATGGCACACGTCAACACAGCGCTCTGGCCAACTGTTACCGTGGTGACGCTTACTTTCTGGTCATCTGGAAGGTCGAGCAGGTACACATCTGTTGAAGACAGGAAACAAATTATATAATGTTAGACAGATTGTCTGAAGGAGACTCAATGATTTAAGTTTCGAGAAATTAAACTGCTGAATAAAAGTAGAAACAATTCAAGGTCTTTGTAAAAGTTTTAATTTGAGTAGTTTAGTTTGAACAAGGGAAGAAAACATTGTCAAAGTCCACCTTTATACTTTATAACTGGAATTTGATGGACCCCCCTTTCTTGTAACAGCTCATAATTCAGAGGAATAACCCCACTGAGATATTTCACAATGCAAAAATTCATGTTTGCCCACATTTTTCTCTTAATGAAGCCTGAAAACAACAATACAGAACACAAGAGTGTCTCAATTAGCTACTGTTGTACGATAGAGGCAGATGTATTTTTTTAGTTAAAGATGCACTGAGGCAGCACAATTATTGCAATTTGCAAAGTAATGGGAAGGAATTAAGTTAAATGTTCTGTAAATACTTTGCATAATTTATGTAATGACACTATAATGGCAGTTTTACTCTCTCTGAGGACCCTGGGTTCAACGCTATATACCTCTTTTTGAGCGAACAGTACAGAGCAGACACTTTTGGGAGACAGAGGTGCAGCTGGTCTGATGACTGCTGAAACCTCATCTGAAGCTTTGTAACTAGAAGTTGGAATATTTTTAACATGCTCAGTGCTCTGAGAGTTTTAAACAAGCTAGGCTCTCCACATTGTTGTAAAAGCCCAGGAGTGCATCCTTTTCTGATGAAAGTAACATGGAAAAAAAGCCTGCACTGGCAGAGTGGTTCCCCATGGAAACACAGCCCTAGACCTCGACCAGAGTCTGTGCTTTGCTTGATTCAGTCATTCCTGCAAGTTTTTGAAAAATGTTTCTGGTTATGATGAGATGTGGTTCTCTGTGGTTAATTTCTACCTATTACTGAGAGAAAATATTACAGAGAATATGACAATAATACTAGGGCTGACCTGAATACTTTAAAGCTCCAATCGTTGCCATGGTTATCAATGTCCACATATACAAACACCAATCAGCCAAAACATAAAAAAACACTGATGGGTGAAGTGAGCAACACTGATCATCTTGTTACAATCCAATGTTCTGTTGGGAAACCTTTTAGGCTGGATATTCATGTAGATGCCACTTGACGCACTTCACCCAAAAACCATCATAAAAGCCACCCCTCAGCAGGACAATGCACCATGCCACACAACAAGAACTGCTCAGGAATGGCCCGAGGAACGTGAAAGAAAGCTCAAGGCCTCGACCTGGCCTCCAAATTCCCCAGATCCCAATCTGATCGAGCATTTGTTTGACGCCTTACAATACACAGGACTCAAGAGTCAACTGCCAACACCACAGTGCTAGACATCACAGTTCACCTGTCACAGGTCATGTGTCCATGCCTTTACAGGTCAGAGGCAAGTAAAATCCAACGAGGCACCACTTTGGATTAGTGGTAACTCTGAGTGATATATATATATATATTCCAAAAAGTCCATAAATTAAGACATTGCAATCCACCATTATGTAAGATTCAAAAGGTATCAACATTAATTATTGATAGTTATTCTCATTTAAACTTTAAACTTTGTGATAGTTTTGCGACTCTGACTCCCTCTCATCTAACATCAGTCAGCAGCAGTCTAGTACTGCTGAAACTAGGACAGTTTGTAGCACAAGGTACGCTAACAAGATGTTTAAATAGTTAAGCATCTGGAATAGTTTCAACATTTAAAGTCGAGTGCCAGGTATGCCAACAAAAACTGGCATATCCCAAATCTACAATGAGCTTGGAAAACCACCTGAAAACTGTAAGCTACAGTTTAGCCATCCTGCAAAGCATTATGTTTTTGCAGCTGTTATGGCTGATGTTACTGTGACCTGCGTGATGATATAAGTTGCTAATTGTCACATTATTCTTGCTACATCGAGTGAAAACGTATATTTGAAAAAGTCTGACTTTCGTCCTTGTCTCTCATTGCCCCCGCTAAAAGCTTCAACTAATTGAAATATTTCTCACTGAAGCTTCAAAGCCCAAAAACTGAACCTCGGGACTGCCCTAAAATAACACAGAGAAAGGCCATGGTGGGTTGGTGAGAGGTCAGCATGGCTATGGTTGGTTAACGCTTTTTGTTTGTCCCGTATTTTGATGAGACAATGAGTACAATGTACACTCATCCATTCTGTGGTGGTATTATGTAACCCGGCCTGTGAGAGAATGCTTTTTAATCTTTCTCTTGGGTAATGAGCAACAGAGCAAAAGGAAACAGAGACTCAATTTGTTCTGCTCCTAAGGGCATGAAATACAAAACCTAATGAAAGAGCAGGTCCAGCAGACACTGTTCACTCGCCACAGCCCAGAGAATCAGGATGAGAGCACCTTCAATTACAGCATGACTCCGGTGGCCTCGTACCAATGGCTTCTGAATGCTTTTTTAACCTTCTCACTCATTTGCGGTGTTTGGTCCACTTGTTGTGTCTCTGAACTGTGAACTTGGATAGCCCGTTAGATCCAGGCCAATCACACTGGAGCCGTGAGACAACCCGTACTCCTTTTCAGTGGGAAGCTCCGAGTTAAGACTTCTAATCTCTCATTTGGCCCAATGAAACCCTGCTTAAGCCCGGGCAAATCTCTGCCAGGATTACATCAAAATTAGAGGATTAATAACAGCCGTTTCTTCTGAGTGAGGTATAACTCTAAGTTTAGATGATTATACAGTTGGTGGAGAGTTGATCCAACTCTGTGCTAATTTGTGAGGCTAAAGTTTGTCGTGGTGTTGTGTTACTTTAAAGAATATCCAGATTCTTAACTATTTGATTTGATTATATAAACTGATTAAAAAACAACACTCAAACTCGTTTAAAAAAAAATACAGTACTTGAACTAATTCTCTTTTTTCCACTTAAGTGTGGCACACAATCAGCAGCTCATTTACATTTTCTAATTTTCACATTCTGCTCGCTTTCTATTAATAGAGGCTTATTGTAAACTGTGATCAATTTGCTCTTCCTGTGGGAAAAATAACAACTGTTGGGTGCACAGGGATCTAAAATATAGGAGAAAATAACTTCTACCCAGGATGATTCTTTTTAAATAGATGTGTGTATTTATTTGCATAAATCAGTACACTATATTAAAAGTTGTTTCTGCTATTGTGTATACCCAGCAGGCAAAATAACAAATAGCTTTGCGAAACAATAGAAAGTTGTTTCTGCTTAACTTTGTTCAATGCTTGGTAGGAAAAAAACACCTTACAGTAAAAAGTAATGCACTGCAAAAAAATTCTTATGTTGACCTCAAAAACGAGAATAGAGCCATAACCTCTGTGACAGAGTTGACAAAAATTGAATATCATCATCTTCATGAAGCCGGTGAATATTGCTCTGCTGTTGCATCAGATTGTATCATATATTACAGGTGTTCTTGTTGCAGCTCACATTACCATATCCTATAGCAACAACAAGTCTGTCACAATTACAGATGTTCCAAAAATGTTATTTCCTTTTGACACTGATTCCGATACCTGAACTGTGCACTGGCTGATACCAAGTACTTATTGGGTTAAACCCTTTGTTAAACATGAAAAAGTACATCCGAAGAGTAAATACCATAGAACTTTCTTTTATCATTTAATCTGACATTTTGATAACAGCTGATGTTGCACTTTTTACTGAAAATCAATTGCCAGGGGCTGCACAGACCAACTTGCTGTAAAGGCTACTGTTTAGAGCAGTGAAGAATTAATTAACTAACAGTCAAACAACTGTGAAGTTTTTTTAATAAATTACTTGGTGAGCGATCGGCAATACCTGATCCAGCACTCGAGGTAGTATTAGAAGCATTGCCCATACTCACAACACCATTAGAGCAACTCCAGACACAAAGCAACTTTTGTTGGACCACATATTGTCCCATAAGAGTCATAAATAACATGTAGGCCAACCAACTAAAACACGGAGATTTGAATCATCAGTCTGAGACCTCAGAGTCACCTGACATTCCTTCAAGTCAAACAGCAGTTCTGTTTTGTGTGTGTGTCAGTCAGTGTGCAGTGTACTTTTGGTCCCTAGATTTAGCTGCAGAGTGAGCACTACAGGAAGCCGCATACACTGAGATAGCTGCAGATACCAAGGCAGCTGCAGACACTGAGGCAGCTGCAGAAACTGAGAAAGCTGCAGACACTGAGGCAGCTGCAGATACTGAGGAAGCTGCAGACACTGAGACAGCTGCAGACACTGAGGCAGCTGCAGATACTGAGGAAGCTGCAGACACTGAGGAAGCTGCAGACACTGAGACAGCTGCAGACACTGAGGAAGCTGCAGACACTGAGGCAGCTGCAGACACTGTACGCACAGATGAGAAAAGGACTTAACCGTATGTAATCATGATTATCAGTTTTGTGCTTTTTTTAAGTGATTGAATATTTTTTTTAAATATTTAAGAGACACATTGTCATGTGGAATCTTGAAAGTTGTCTGTGGTGTCTAACAACTGTGTTAAATGGACTTTTAAACTGCAAACCAAATCTACCTATGGGTACAAATAAAGTAACTTGAACTTGAAATTAGTTGGGGAAAAAAAGCAATTTTAATGGGGAAAAAAATGTTAGGTGGAGCTGTAGTCCAAGTTTTACAATGGTTGGGAAAACCCTGCTACTTTTTTAGGCATCTTGTCGGCTAAAATGCTGGTGGCACTGTTACATAAACAAGCACATGTAAAAACAAATTCTGCAAAATGATTAAGGTTATACCCATTTATGTCCTATTCTAAGTCTAGAGTGTAATTATCCTGACAGGCCTAATATTAAGTAGTTGTAAGTGATCTTTCTGTGATCTTTGGATTTTAGAATAATAATAACTCTATTTAATACTTCTTGTGCTGTTTGGATGCTGCACTTTCTTATTTCTTATTTAGCTCTGCTCTAACTCTCTTTTACACCAGAATTTTGAAATAAGATGTTTAATTATCATTGTGCATACAAAATCATCTCTCTCTCTCTCATACACACACACACACACAAAAGAAGACATGATAAAGCAGGTTCAAACATTCATTAATGAGCCAATCAGTCTGTCTTTTCTGAATAGCAAACACGAGCTCATTCATTCATTAGTCGGTCTCTTTCACTGGTTGATGATAAAAATGTCTTGTGATGGCCTGCACTGAGGGAAATTCCTCTTGTCATGAACATAACCCATCATTTGTATTGATCTAGAAAAGGAAGGGTTTTAATGGTACATGAAAAGAAATAACCAACTTCATAAAGCGACTGAAATATTTCCCCTGTGGACATGATGATGTGACGGAGATCATTTGATGGGACACATTTGATCGGTTTGGGAGCTGTTTGTATATAATGAAGACATGACAACGGCAGTCAGCGGGGGTGATATGAGAGCCAACATGGCCAGAGAGAAAAGGAACGACTGGAAAGGAATAAAAAATGTTAGGGATCTAAAACTTCTTGCTTTTACAGGGCCTCATTAAAACTGCATTTTATCCAGTGAGGCTATAGTGGAGCAACTTTAATTCTGTTCAAGTTCAGCAGCCATTTTCAAAGACATTTTTCCAAAAAAGTGGTTGTTTCAGAGGTCACAGACAAGCCTTTATCTTTAATTGTGATTTAAACGTAATAACACACTGACCCTTAACGTCTGAACAAAGTGGATCTGCAGTGGAGGCCAACAATAAATTGCCCTAACTTGGACATTGCAGAGTCATCCTACTTGTCAAATATTAAATTCTAGTGGACTTCTGTCTTCTGGCAGGATGAGCCAAATAGAGCACAAACTGTCCTAAGCAGAGGTGACTTAGTGCTTCCTTTCTGAGAAAGCCAAACTAAACAACATCACACCTTTTGGCCTTTTGTTTCTTTGGTCTGACATCACAGACTTACTGGGAGAGCAAATGTGTTGTTTATTAAATATGGGTTTTATTTTTGCAGCTCTTCTATCAGTTCTATCGAAGATAACAAACAACCAAAAGGAACTGATGTTATCTTGAAAAATACAGGTCCAGTGGGGCAACAAACACGATGTTCAAATGGTAAACAAGCAGAATGTTTTGCCATATTAGAAAGTGAACGTATATGTAATGTTGTTTATAATCCCTCACTGTCCAGAAGACTGTCATGGATGTCTATAATGAACATCATAATGACTTTTCACATTTGTTTGCTTTTTCAAATACATTTAGCTTTTGGGTTTTGAAAAGAAACTTGAATTAGCACCTTGCAGTTGTGAGCCTCCAGCCAAGTGGGCACGCTGATTCGAGTCACCAGCTCAGTATCTGACCATTTGTCTCCCCTTCAGGTAATCTTATCATTACAGGTATATATTATTTATTAAAGTTCTCTTTTGACTCTTCGTGAATTGAATTTTGTCTCCCTTTGTGTCTCTGTCTGCAACACTGTTTTCACAGCTGTTCGGCCCAGGTCTCCGTTGAAAAAAAGACTCCTAATCTCAATTTGACCAACCTGGTTAAACAGTCAGGGCTAAGAGGCATAAAAACTTTCAAACTTTTACATCCTTAATATCTGTTAGGGCTGTGGGCCACTGCCAATTATGTCAGTCAAATCGCATGTTACTGTTTAATACAAATATCTGACTACTCCTTTTTTCCATATAGAGTCAGACAGGGTTCGGGGTGATGTTAATGTCTGCTAACAACCAAGCAGAAATATGCAGCAACATTTTTAAGGACATTAGATATTGCATAAATCCCAGAAATAAATATCTTGTATTAAGTTGCTGTGAGCTGTAAATTCACCAGTTCTAAGCAAAGCAGAAGATATGTCATCATGTTATCTTGGATCCTGACCAAACAAAGAGCAGAAAACTGCTCCACTTGAGGAACCTCAGTCTAGTGAAGGGTCTCTGAAGGATGTTAAATCTCTCTTTAAGGGGGCCCTCAGTTCAGTGCAGATATATAGAGGATTAAGCTTAAATGAAAGCCGTCATTAATAGTTTAATGCTTTAAGAAAACACTGGGCTAAGCGTAAGCTTAGCTTTACTGAATTAAGAACAAAAACAAATAAATGCAAACCAAGATTTCAAGCAGAGAAAAAGCTCAGGCAGCAAACAAAAAGTGACAATGACAAGAAAAAATACATGAGAGTATGGAGAACAACACAGCAGAGATAGTAAAACACATGAAATCAGCTCTGATGCAGAAAGTGAAGAATTAAGGAAAGTGGATCCATCAGTCACGCATGGCTAATCCATGATCCTCCTCCTCCCCTGACACTGATAACACTGCAGCCGGCAGATCAACACACCATGCAACCACTTGGCGTTTGTTGTGACGTTGAGGTGGTGGTGGGTGGATATGCTGACAAAAATCTCCTTCAATAATGTCCTCCCTAACCATTCAATTACAGCCCGCTTGTATCTTAATGCTTTTGGAATACGCTGCGAGCAACAAACTCGATTTGCCGCTGATCCCCGGGGGGGATCGAAATATGTGAAGTTATAGGGAGAATTTAAAGAAGAAAGTGGGCAGACGGACGGCCAGGCAGGCTCCATCACAGCTTTAGCTGGTGGATGGAGGGAGGGAGGAGGGGAGGGAGGGCTAGAATCCGACCTGAATGAGAAGCTCCTCAGAGAGACGGGAGTCTGGGCTGTTGGAGCCGACTCAAACACTTTGAGTCCAGCACCTCCTCTGTGAGACATTTATCAGAGGAGGGAGTGGCCTTGGCTCCGCTTTTTTTGTCTGATTTGAGGCTTGAGGGACTCGGCCTCCTGGGAAGGATCAACCTTCACCATCCAACCTGTAATTAGTGATTAACGGTGAAGTCCAGACTTTTGATTTACTCTGCTCTGCTCCCAAGACGGGATGTTGGTCAGTGCCACGGCGAGAGGTAAATCACCTACTGCACTGGAGGCAACAAGCTTGTCAGGGAAAATAGCCTGGGCCTGCAGGATGTTGCGAGAGGCCGGCTGCATGAAGACAAATTGCACCGAGGTTGCTTAGCCAACCCCCTTACTCCGTCCTCTATCATGCTCTGTCGCTCTCTTTCTCCGACACATGCTCGCTCGCTGTCTCTCTCCACCAAGTCTCTCATTCCTCTGACGCATTCCCTCTCCATGATGTTCGATATTACCAAGGCTGAACGGTTGTGTACCTCCAATTGCTTTGAGTTTGACATTTTGAAGTGGAGATAAAAGCATTTTCCCTGATGCAGAGTATTCATAGCCCATATACAAAGACTCAAAGGGGGGGAAAAAACACCCCAAAACAGAATACACACACTCTCATATGAACTTCCTCTGATCTTGGATGGCTGGGTTGATTTGTGCAAACTCTCTCCCAAAGCAAGAAGAGTGGAGGTGCTGTTTTTGATATCGAAGATGAGCGACTCGGTGGACTTGAATGTTTGACAGAGAAAGAAGAGAATTTGAACACTGAAACAAACATCCTCCCTCCTTTGTCTAACCACGCAAAATACTTTTTTTTGGCTTTTAATGCTGAATTGCTGCCACTTGTAGCACTGTTGAACAAAGTGTATCCCTGCTGTACAAATAGGCAACAATAATCAGGTGATCTTTAAGCTCATGAAGTCAAACACACATGTTGACAGGGGGAGATAACGCCTCCGCACCGTTTCAGTTTGTATTTTCTCTCAACTCAACAGAGTTCAGAAGAGCAGCAAATATAACCTGACTGTGATGTTGGGTGAGAAAATTTAGAGAGGGAAACAAATGAAAGCATGTTTAACCTCACCTTGACAACTGTTTCATTGTCAGGATGGAAAAAATAAGTCTGCGCACCGATGACTGCAAGCTCAGATATGAAAGAAAAGCCCACCATCAAGACAAAAATGACACCTCCACCTATAATTAGCTGATCACATGTTGCAAAATAAGGCCCCACTCCTAAAACAATCTATTTATGCACTGAAAATAAACATTTGTTTAAAAAGGTGACTGCAGTTGCCAGAAAATAAATGATGGGCTACACATTTTTGCACAGCAATTGTTCCTGAATACACACTGAGACCTGTCACTGTGTATTTGGGGAAGTATATATCTTAAAAATGAGTAGTACATAATAATATATATCTTATATTTGGGGGAAACAATGTGGTTTATTTTACTCCATAGATTTGCGATAATCCTGTAGTGTGTGATCTTCTTATTCAATGTGGAGCTGTTTTTTTGTTTGTCTGGTTTCTTTGACACAGATGTTTTTTTTTCTGAGAGAGGTCGAGGTGTCCCCTATTTTAGTTTCGGGAGCTTGCATTCAATTAAGTGTAAACAACCTCACATTTACCTTTGTATACTGGTTTTGTCCAGATCTTGACAAACTGGTGTTGGATTTGGGGACACCACAGAAGATCAGCTGAATGAGATTTTACTGGTGACTGTCTCAGGAAATATCACCATTTCACATTATACTGTATTAAACAATTACTATTATTATTGTCAGTCAAAATGACCCTTTAATAAATTAAAACAGTAGTAATGATTTTTTTGGGTTCAACAAGAAACTTGAAACCATTTCTTGACGTGATTATAAGTAAAAAGTCAGATGCGATTGGCAGGAGAGATTTTCTGTCCAACAGCATTTTTTTTTCACTACCATAGAAAGCAAATGTTCACAGTATGATAACCTCCTGCTCTCTCTGCCAGGTTTGCACCAGCTAACACAGCAGCTAACACCCGACACCGAGCCATTAAATGGTCCCAACAATCTCACACCAAATGGCTCAACTACACTGTTACACCTGTTGATAAATGTTAAGTTATGCCTTTAACAGGGAAAAATAGTAGAAATCTCAAAAAGAGTAACTGAGGAGGGATCCCTCTCCCAGGACGAACAGACACTCAGCAGTAGTCTTGTGATAGAAATGAGAGAGAGCAAGGAAAGGCTGGGCGACTCAATACAATGCGTGCAGCTCTGCAGTAAAATAAGATTTTGCCCAATTGTCAAATATGCAGAAAAGTTGTGGTGATTGGAAAAAAAAATGCACAGTTGTGCAAAACTCACAGAGACTGTCTAACTGTTGCGCTCCCAACATTGCAGCATTCTAGAAAGGGTGGTTACTGGGTGTTATGTTGGCCCAATGTGGACATTAGTCAATTTTATTATGATTTCAACAGGCCTGTTAAAGCAGATAAAAGGGTGAGAGCTGCACTGAAACTGAAACTTGACGACAGTGAACTTACTTTATGACAACATTGAAAACAATGTTAGAAGGTGCTTTACTTTTTAAACTAAGTACATTAGAGAGAAACAGCAAAAATATGCAAAAATGCATTTAATTTGTCTGTCTGAGGTTATTCTATTTGTTTTGAAATATCTTTATAAGATCATCTGGGCTCTTTAATCTTACCAGCACTTTTCTTGTGCATCATGTCTTCTATTACCTTTGCAAAACAAACTAAACTGAAAAACAAGACAGTTAAATAAACAACAGATGTAATGTTAGAAGCTCGCTAACCAAAAATCACAGACTTAAGATCTTCTGAGCATCTTTGAAGGTAATATCTTTAGTCAACATCGTCAAAGACAGTCACACTCCGCATCTGTACAACAGAATCAGCGTTAATAAATGTTTGTTTACATGGAAAACTCTACAGCTAAACTTTAAGTTGAAGAACTTTGCAATCATTTTGAGGACAAAGCTACCTTTGATGTGGGTTCTGAGCTTTTTCAATTTAAATGAGATTATTTTATAATGCTCTTAAAAAGTTCCAAGAAAAATACTGTAGGCACTGCTAAAGTAACCAGTGTTGCAGTATCTTTCAGCATCTCCACTCTCATCCTTCTGCATTAAGCAGACTAGAAGAAATAATTGTGTTTTTTGCGGCATTACTGCTGTCACACGTTTAAAAATGCAAAAATTACAGGTGCCAGGTAAAGGGCAAGAGGATAATTATTACCTCTTTCCTCTCTCCTCCCACAAACATTATACACATCAAGATGGCTGTAAAACATTAACAAATAGCCTTAGTGAGTGCATTACCTCTGCCTGATCTGCCTCATGTCTGTTTCCAAAGCAGCTGTTGGGAGAGATCCTGAGGGACGGCCAGCATTAGTATGCAACAGAGCCTAAGAGGAGCTCTAATTGGATTAATTTTTATCACAGCTACCTTGTGGAAAACAACTAATGAAAAATTCCCCTATCTTACAGCAATAAGTAAATCACAGAGCACTTAAGCTTTAGCATAAGAGAGGCTGTGATTTAATTGTTCCATCATATTTCACGCACATAAGGCTTCGTGGCTTTAAACTATATCAGATTGCATCCTGTTTTATTTTATTGAGGGTTTAATGTTGAGTGACACCTGTTCCTTTACCATTCTGAGCAGCATCACAAACCTGTTTGCATGTTTGTGAGTGTTAAATCGGCAGTATATTTTGCATATTCATCAGTTACCTTCACCCATTACAAACTCATAGAGACTTGCAGTGCAGTGCTTCCATCCCACTGTCTGTGCGTTCTACTACTTCGACATCCCAGCACACTCCAATAGCTGCACAGCTGCAAATGGTGGATGCCAACGCCGTCAACTGGATGACAGGAGATGTTAAATGTTGAGAAAAGAGGATGAATGCTGCAATCTGTTTACACTGAACTGCTAAACAATCCTGACAGCCAGAAAAGCACATTGAACCTCTCTCAGTCAGAGGGCACTGAAGTATATTCGGAGAGAAGGTTTCTTCTTACTGTGAATTTAAACCAGGGCCTGTCAGTGGCGCGTGAGCATCGCTGAAGCGTACATTCATTGAATCCACAAAGACCTCTGTAATGACGTCACTGTCCTCAGAACCAGCTGGCCCTGTCAGCTGCAGGACAAACTGTCCTAACCAGTAACATCTCAAATTTAGTAGATGAAAATAGTCCTCAGGTAAACTCCAGGAGAAGTGTATATTCACCTTGGCTCTGTTTCTCCAAAGAAACCACGAAGCTCACATGGACATCACATACATACATTAACATCTCTTACATTGGTTTCAAAAGCTTTGTACAACCTTTGTATGTGTCTAAAATGCCACATTTTTAGAAATTATAACAGAAATATAAAAGGAGGGGGTTGCACAGCGATGCACTTCTCTTGGGAGTGGATTGTTGGAAAGGCTGCTGGCGCGGATTGCCCTTTATTCGGATTTACTCTCCTGTCAAAACCACTCTTAATTCCGACAGTTATATTTCCATCATTTATTCTGTCTATCTTTCAGATGCAACACTTTAACAAACTGCTGGTAATGCTCCTAAAATGGAAAAACACACCACTTACTTCAAGGCTAAGAGTTTTTCCTACCACACATTTTTAAAGAGGCTGGATTTATATGAGTTTCTATTTAAATGAATTTTCTACAATGATAACAGAGTGCCAAATACATAATTGCTTCCCATCAAAAGAAAAGACATCAACAGTCTGTACCTAATGCTCTAGTTTGTCAGATCTTTTGTGCTGTCATTTCTTTTTACTGATGCATCAGGTGTCTTCAGCTAAGAAATGCATTAAAACCTGTTAATATTCAGAGCAATCCAAACCATAAATACCAGTTAGAAGCCATTATTTTAAACACCACCTTCTTTCATCTGAACCGCACTAAATTGCTCCATTTTATCCAACACAAATGAAAAGCTTAAAACACAATTACTCACCCTGTGTTATGTGAAATTTATGGAGAAAACTTTGTTTTTCCTGAATTCCTCTACTAAAAGAAGAAAATTTGTGATAATTTGAAGTCATTAGCGACTGCATTTAACAACAAAACTATATCAGCCAACAAAATCTCATACAGACAGACAGAAAGTCAGAGTGACAAAGAGACAGCTATTTCTTACAGGGAAATGAGCAGAAAGTAAAACTTAATCCATGCTCTTTTCAAAGTCAGACTTCACTGACAAAAACAGTAGTTTTACCTCACTGAACATAGGAGCTGCTGGACTACTGCAGCCTCGATCAGTCAGTTTGTTTGTGTAATTGAGAGACTTTAGTGCTTTTCAAGGTTTAGTTTGGATTCACTAAAGTCCCACAATAGCACAAACTAACTAACTGATTGAGGCAGTGGTAGACCAGCAGCTCCCGTGTTCAGTGAGGTAAAATTACTGTTTTTGTTAATGGAGTTGCTGTTTCCTGCTGTAGAGTGAGTGAATATTGGACAGCACCTTAACAGAGACAGCAAACTAGCTTAACTACATGTCCAAGTATGACGCTACATATGTTAAACTGCGTGGACCTTGAAATAATGACTAAGGAGAAATCAGGAAACAATAAATGGACCAGTTGGGACACACTGCTTTAAACAGTAGTAATGGAATCATTTGTTCTACTCCAATCCAAAAACACGAGCAGCTCCATCCTCATGTGTGCTCAGTAAACATATAATCAAAAAGAGTACACCAAGCCTTGACTTTGTCATCAAGTTCAGGATAAAAGAACAATCCTCCCTTGAGGATTGTTGAGAAAATTTGCACTTGTACTTCAGTTGAGGATCACTGAGAATTAAAAAAAGTAATTCAACTTCTTTTAAATCTCCCTAATACATTCTGGAGATGGAAAAGTCACATGCTGGAAAATGAACCATGAATTATGAAACCATTTTAACACCACTTCTCACAGCCTGTGAATGGAATGCTCAGCAGGGGTTTTGACAAGTAAAAGCCTGAGTATCCATTAATTGTCGCTGTGCCATGGGTGCTGAATAACAGCAAATTTGCCTTAATGGAAGGAGCCTTCCCTGGAGGAGGCCCGGCTGTTGGTTTGGATGTCTAATTATAATCTTCACAGAAGAAAAGAGTGTAAGTCAACTAATTTTTGAGCTTGACAAACTTTCTGTAAATATGGGGATTACACAAGACTAAGAAACACACAAGCGTAGAGCCGTTTTGCAATAAAACAAAAGACAATGAATGAAGACAATTTAAATAAGACAAAATGAATCAAGAAATAGATAAAGACATGCAGAGAATCACAGCTGTACAGCAATAACTGATATGTTCACCCCAAAATGATGCAAATCAATCAGAGGCTGACATCAGCTTTCTTAGATCAACATTTGAAAATAGTCAAATCAGTTTGGTAATGTTAACTGGTAACCATACCCATCAACAACAGTTTCCTTTAGCCATGACATCAATCTGTACCTGTATTTGAATATAATACCACCTTAAACAAGTACTGAAGTTCAGAGGTCATGCTTTACTTTGGAAACAGTAGTAGAGAAAATAATCTCACCTCACAGTCAGTTTTGCTAAGGTGTTTACTATTAAAAATAGTAAATGGGTTGAGCATAAACAGAAGGGTATGGACGATCATCCCTGATCCTACATAAATCACTTATTTGTCACATGCAATTATACACATCACTTATATTGTTCGCTGTTGCTATGGTTGCAGTGGTATACTAGTTTCAAGATATACTGTGGTATGAAAATTGATGGTTATCATGCTGTTTACATTTGCTTAACTAGAGTACTGAAAAAACTGGACAACAACTGGATTTTGTATTACCCTAATACCGTGAAACTGCAATATTTTCTGAGATGTTTATCTGTGTTGTTTGATGTTTACTGTCAAAATCGCATACCGTTGCAACCCCAGCTGTGGCTTAATTATTGTCCATTCACCATAAAACACATGCCTTCTCCCGTCCTCTCACCAGAGTTTCTGCTCTGTTAGATCGACATATAAAAAAGAGTTGTCTAGTTGAATAAAACTTTGGTGAATCCAAGAATTTTACAATTCCTGATAACCCACTGAAAGCTAATGCTGAACGAAGGGCATCAGATTTGTCTTACAGTGCCTGTACAATGGCTAGCAAGACGGTAGATCAGCTGGTGCCAATTCTTCTCCTCTCAGTTTACTGATGTTTACATTTGAAAACCTCGACCTGGCTAGCCAGCAGAAGTCAACAAGAGCAGAGTTTACAGACTGGTGAGTTGATTTCCTCATCCCGAAAGGTGAATCACAGCCACACAAACCACAAAAAGCACCACCACCAACACAAAATAGACATGAGAGCGTAAATTTAGCAAAAATTTGGCGGATGTGACAGAGGCGACATATAACGTCCATGCCTAAATCACGGATGTACATACATACAGTATATATACGCTGGAGTTGTCCTTAAAAAACACCGTCAGTCCCCACCTTCAACTCACATCAACATTACAATATGATAGATCACATTACAGTTCAACTAAGTTTCCCACCAGTCTCTCGGGGATCTAACAGGCACTCCAAGGCTTCTAGCCTCAGCAGAAATCAAAGAGCTGTATCTCCTGGCTGTGTGTTCTGTCAGGAGGTGTCAGGGTTCAGATCAATATCTTAGCACCCAAGAAACAACAAGCAAGGGTGAGATACGGTCCACAGTGCAGCACAAATAGCATTACCACTCGACTTGATAGGAAAGTACAGTTAAGGTCGTTACTGCGAATAACATGCACTGAATAAATAACCTTTACACAAGTGACCAGAGAGGCTAAAATGAGGATAACTACTGTAGCTCTGGCAGTGTAGTCCTGTACATGAAGTAGGACAACAAATGGTGTATAAATAGTGTTTAAATGTGGCTACTCTACAGGATGAGGCATTTACAGGTGTTAAAAAAGGCGAGGTACACTGCGAGTGTGCTGTGCAGGGAGCTGAGAAGAGGCTTTGTTGAGGATGAGATTCAAGCCAACAAACTAGCCTGAGGGAGCATTCAGACGGAGGATTCTTTCCAAACACTTGCACGTTCATTTCCATTGTTGTCTGTGAAGCAGTGTGTCCAGAGGCCTGGATAATGCATTTTGTAGGTGTACCCAAACTAATAACATTTAAACTGAGTGATGCACAGGCAGAGCCTCCTGTGATTGTCCAGCCAGCTTCAAAGGGTTTAAAAAAGGACATTGGCACAAGGACGCGGTCACAGTCTGCCTCGTGTGGAGCAGCTTTTAAAACCCTCTGTGTGAATGCTACCCAATGTCAGCTAACTTATAAACTCTGGTCACTGCTTACAGCACCTGGATAATGGTAGCTGAAATCACATATACTCATTGGTAACTCAAACACCAGGAGTACAATGTTCCAGGCTACCTTTAAAAGTCAGGTTGAGATATTACTTGTGTCAAGCTGTGAGCATGACCTTTTGTTAAGTTCATTTTGCAGTGATCACAGATGTTGACTGGCCTGCTGCAGATGGCAGACCTCCCTCCCACAACAAACTGCACAAAAGTGGTCTCAGCTATCTTGTTTTGGCAGAGTGCTCAGCTCAATAGAAAACCAGGGAAAAAGAGCACATGTAAACACAAACGAAATACTCTTTTCGACTCCGTCTTTATCGACTTTTCCCACATGTTCTCAGAACTACTGTTGCACTTCTTTTTTAGGATACTTTTTCTCTATTATGGCGAAGTCATGACCCCCTTATTCTGCCTCTGATTGGCTAAGACATGACACTACCTGACAATGAGCTCTCGCTGAAAGGAAAGAAAGTCTTCGCTGCTCTACTGTCCTTGGCAAATTAGCTCAAAATCATTTATCCAGAACATTTTCTCTTAAATGCACTCCATTCATTCACACACTCCTCATTTTAGAGTACTATAAAATATGGCAATGGAAATTAATGGTTTAGCATCTATCTCGTTGTCCTATTTGCTTTGAGTCTTTTATTGGAGTCTCTCAATATAAATACGAAAGAAATGTCAATAAAAGTAAAGCAGCCATATAAAAGATTAAAACATCAGATCAGAGACATTTCAACAAATATTTGGTGCATCAAAATGAAATATCTTTTATATTTGGAAGAAGGAAGAAGTAAGTCAGAGGCAGACTGGAGAGGGTCATGCTGTCGCCATAGAAGAAAAATATGTATAATTCCATCCGACCCACATCTACCAATACATGCAACAAACTACAAAGGAGACAAATCTGATCTGATGTTTTAATCTTTTAAATAATAATAATAATAATAATAAATAATAATAAATAATAATAATAAATAATAGAACCGGATTATAATATAATAAGTGTGTTTTCTTTAGTGCATAATCAGCTGAAAGTAAGAATAATCGTGTGCTTTTTGTTTTTGTTTTGTTTTTTACCTCAGAGTGAGATTTTTACATCTACATAGAGAGCAGGTCGTCACCCATGGAGTCCGCCATGTTTCTACAGTAGTCCAGAACGAACAAACTAAACACTGGTGTCAGATTTGAGTTATAGCTACCATAGTAAGCTGCTCCTTCATGACTCTTCATGACGACTCCTCCTCCTTTTTTCCATTTTTTTTACTGTATTAAACCATCAGATCTGTTTGTTTTGGAGAGGAAGAGAGGTAAGAACCGCTGTGGATAATCGGTTCCCGTTAAAAGCCTCCTGAACGATGAATTTTGAAAGAAAACTAACCGTCTGGTTGCACTCTGCAATCCTCACCACTAGATGGCACTGATTACCCCTAAATCTCACACATTGCTCCTTTAAAAGAGAGGAAACATAGCTGTACATTTTATAAATGGAAAATGATTTTTTTCCTACTATGTTGAAGGCATGACATGCCATAGTCTGCCTCAGATTGGAGAATATAGAATACATATATAACAGAATCGTGATCCAGTCCCGGATAAGAGGAAGAAAATGGATGGATGGATGGATGGATATACACTGTATATATACATATACACATATATATGTTGAAAACACAATAAATGATGCTGTAATACAGCTTAGTCTTTCTTCTTATGATATGCAATATATATTTGGTTGTGCTATGACATTGAGGAAAGTTCTGCATGCAGCATTAATGCAGATTACTGCATATAAAGGCACGACCACGATGGCTATTCCTGTCACATACAGCACAGAGAAACTTCTACTTATTGAAATTCTAAAATTATTGTGCAGCTATACTGACTGAGCTGAGGCACAGCATAACTCCTGTGCTCACACTGCTGTTTGTAGATTACAAGTTATTCATTACAAACTTCTGTATAAGCTTGAGCGAAGAATGTTCAAGGTCACTGCTGTAGACACTTTATACTGTAGTACTATAGCTTGCCTCATGTACTCTCTGTGTACTGCATAGTTAATGTCTGACAGTAAATGCCTCTATGTATCGCGACACTCTCTGACCAAAAGTTAATGTCACCTTATGATAGATGACACCTTATCTGTTTACCCATGATGCACTGGGCCATCATTCACCAAATTATTCAACGATGACAAGGGGCTGACTATCAGTAGCGTGACAGACATCATTCATATCTGTAACATCATCTAATTAAAAGACATCACTCCTGCCAGACAGTTGCCTTACTGCTAGCTGTAGCAAATTGATTCTCAACCCTCTTCTAGTCTATGCAAAGGAGGAATGAATAATGCATGGACATTAAAGTCTTATCTTCTGTCCTGACAAACAACATCGCCACGCTTTGAATATTCCACAAAGGTGTGCAAAGGGTCCTTATTAGCAGAGTAGTCAGACAGGTGCCGTTTTCATGGGGAGTCATTCTGCATTTACTGCTGTTCGTTTTCAAGCTGCGCCATAATTCTGGACACACTGGATCAACTGATTTACTTTATGACGGTGCTCAGTTTACGACAGCGCTTAAGGTATTTGCATAGATTTTTATAGCTGCCACTCACAGATTATGCCTGCAATGAACTGAAAAACTATAACTTTACATTGCATTTTTGCCACAGGCGCTGTGACCAAGAGGCCAAATCAATCCGCGGATTTCTGACCATGTTGCTTCGCTGGTCTCCTGGCCGCACTTCTCATTGAAATACATGGTCAAGGCTATGACTCAAGTCATCATGAATGAAGATGATGTGAGCAGCTGTGCACCGGGCCTCTCATGTTAAAAAAATCTCTCACTGTGTGCTACATTATATAGCTGTTTTACACCTGCATGCTGAGGACACAAAATCTGCTCCATAAATCTGACTGACTAGTATTTTTTAGTCGACCCAATAAACAAAATAAAAAGTAATGCTGTCCTCATAAAGCATTTATTTCCTGAAGTGGATTCTAAAGATGATGTTAGATGATTATGAGCATGAGGGCAGGAAACATAATGCAGTAAAGTGATCTGGTGATAATTTGAGTTTAGCTCTCACGATGGTGAGCTTCTCGACTGCTGAGCTAGAACCCCAGTATGGCGTGTATCTGAAAGGTGAAAAGCCCTTCAATTTCATGAGAATCTAATCTCCTTGATGGGAGCAAATCATGCCTGCACCGTATGAGGAAAATCTGTGATATGCAATAACAATGTTCAATTGCAAAGACAATATGACCTGCAATTTACAAATATTGAAGTATGCATATTACCTTCACAGTTCCTATGTTTTTCTGCTCATTAGGTTCACTTATAGACATAGACTATAGACCACTAAATAGCCTTAGATATGAATAAACTATTTTAAACATGTATGTTTTTATGGGCGAAAATGTTTGCACGTTGGGTTTGACTTAAGTGATTATTTAAGAAAAAAATTCAATTAAAAAAAACTTTTCAGAGAGGTACTTGGGGACAAAAAACAAAAACTTCTGAAAAGTGCTTGCTGAAAACGCTGATGATCGACACCAGAGACTGCGATTTATTGCAGCTTTCAAGCACTTTCTGATCAGTTCTTTGGTTTGTCTGTCTAGCCTCGACCTACAATGACTTTATCTTAAAACCACATGACTGGTGATAATGATTTTACAAATCCAGGTTTCTAAGGCTTCGGCTCCTTTGCACCATGGCTGTGTTATCTCCTTTGGTTGGTGAATGGAGTCCTATTGAAATCAGGTGAACTGAAAAGTTCAATACAGTTGTTAGTCTCTGGAGAAGGTGAATATGTGACCTTATTATCAGCCTTTCTTTCGCAGCTGCCTCACAGGCAAACTGAGGGCCTGTCTTTGAAGCACCTGAGCATTTAGCTGAGTGAAGTGGGTTTAACGATGAATAAAGTGAAGAAGACACCAGCTGAGAACTACAATGACCTCCAAGTATGTAAAAAGCTCATATAAATTCAGTGTCGGGTGAACAAAGAGGTGAAATAGCTTCGAGCGCTCCAGAAGCGTGCATGAAAATTCCCGAGCCATGCTGAGTTGTTGACAAAGACACAAAAACTACTACTGAGCACATTACTGTGTGATTCAATCTGCTGCTTTTTTAGATGCTACTTCATGGAAATGAAAAAGAGTAAAAAAGAGGAGTGAGACAGGTTGAAAGAAACTCCGCCACAGAGGGGGAGATTTACCAACATTAAATATCCCATTTCCTCGTGAGGAGTTAAGCTGGAAGCCTACAAAAAAAAGATCTGAAAACTGAAGAGGAAGTAGTTGGGAGTTAGAGGAACTCAACTCTTCAAGGAAACGCAGCTCTCCGCAGATTGGCTGGGGTGACTTTATTTTCATGATTTGCCAGAAGGGGTTTGCTCCCACACATTCACGTGTGATGTGGAGAATAGCAGACAATATGAGGCTCCTTCACTTTGCTGTTGTGACTTTGTCGGCTGCGAGAAATGCTTTAAATACAAAGGGCTGATGAGATGAAGGTTGATTACGAATTCTCTCCCACCGCTAAATGTGTCAAGCCAGCCAAATGTCAGAGGATATTCTGTCAGAGGATATTGAGCTGACTGAAAATGTCAGACGGAGAGGAACCGTGAAAGAGCGCACGAGGAGGAAACAAAATGAGGAAGGTGGTGCACATGTGTTGGCGTGACTCAGATGTTGCACAGCACCTGTCATATTATAACGAGGTGGGGGGGGCTACTGTTTCATATTAGTCATGACCTGCTTTTCCTTTGGCACCGACTTTGTGCTGAATGCCTTTTTATCCATCTACACAAGAAAAGCAAACATCTGAAGACCGACAATACAGTTGGCAACTATCTGAAGTTCAGAGTAAGCAAACCTTTGGCGAGATATCAAACACTAATCCTAGTTTATCAACAGCCTTATTTTGTAATGACCCACGTTTACAAAGAAAATGCAACTGGCTGATTTCAAAGTAAAACATAGTCAATATTTAATTAGGGCAACTGTATTTCTTTCAAGGAGCCCAAAAGTTGTTTTTTTTATACATTTCAAGTCTTAGATTTCATGACATTAAAATAATGAAAGCAGAGCTTGAGTATCAACAGAATCTAAGGTTTAACATGGAAATTAAAGCGAGGCGCCATTATTTTATTTTATATTTTTGACATTTCTATATCATTCTGTAGCTTTCTGTTAGTGCTGATGTATTCAAATATTTGGTCCAAGTGTGTATGTGTTAGCCTAAAAGTGCTATTTTCTCATGCGTTTCCTAAAACCTTTTTTCACATATTTGGGCCGAGGCTGGCGCTGTGGAGCAGCAGGGGGTGGATTTGGCTGAGAAGCTGAAGACACTATTGACAGCTCGTCAATCAAAGCGGCCCGTCCTTAATTTTGCATAACTTTTATAAAATGTAAACAGGTAAGTTATCTATAAAGTCACTCCCTGTAGAGCTGTCATGAATTTTTAAATTAGCTAAAGAGACCAAAACTGTTTTTTTTATACCAGGCTGTAAACATGTTCATTTCTGCTGTAAGGTTTGGCATTTTAACATGGGGGGTCTATGAAGATTGACTAGCCTTTGCAGCCATTAGAGGAACTCCAGTTTTTGGCAGTGGAGGTTGCCACCTGATTGCTACATATAAACCCATGTAGTGCTGTAGACACCACATAAGTTTAATTTCTTAAGACAACAACAACAACAGCAACAACAAAAAGCGTTTTATAGTCTAAATACAACATATGTTAAATTGATTATGTGTTTTTGGTGGGCCTTATTTTAGGGGGCTAACATACACTTTGCTGCTGCCCCCCTCCACAGCCACCAAATTCCTTTGACAGAAACAGTAATTTTACAAAACAGGAGTTACTAATTACCACTGCCTCTGATTGGTCAGTTAACTTGTGTTAACGCAGTCATGTGGCCCTTAGACTGATTTTTAACAGCCCTCAGCTTGTCTTTCAGAATATACAATATGATTAACACATTACTGGTTAATCAAGCAAGATCACTTTGCATTTATTTTCATTCGCCTGACAATGGCAGGATAATCATACAAATTGTAGACACGCACCAAGTAGAAACTAAATAAGCAAAACTAATGTCTTCAGAAGGTAAACAAGCTAATGAATGGTTACTGAACAGCAGATATTTCCTGCAGCGTAGCAGACAAGGCTGCCATTTTCAGGAGCGGTGGAAAGTTTAATTCTTTTTCACTTAAAGATGAAAAAGTTGTGCCTGTGTCATTTGTATAGGATTTTTTTAATAATCCGTTTGATGTGAGAGGCAGATGGCCCCCAGGTATTTTCACATCATATAATGTGGCACCTTTTTAAAAAAGTCTGGACACCCCTGGTGTTACTGTGTGACTTTCAGGACCGGACTAACGCAGCACCCACAGCATTACATTGCTTAGCTTTTGTGCTGCAGCACTCCTGTCTGCTTCTCCACACTGTGAGGATGCCGAAATCTAACTGCAGGTAACACACTGACTGTGGATCTATTAATGTGTTTATACATCACAGGTGTACTTCATTAGATGTCAGTGTGGATGCAGATGGAACCACCTTTTAATAAAATAACAACTGTTCTGTGGTTTCAAGTTTCACTTTCTGTTACAGTTTAATGATAATTAACGCTTTGCTGACTAAGTGAAAAAAAATTGACTCGTGTAAAATGACACATTTGTCACAATGTTTATGGGAACAATTAACTTCAACACAGAGACATCAGACATCAGGATATATATTAAAAGTATGAGACTCAGTGAATGAGAACTTCAGTTCGGCTATTCATTGTTTTCTCAGGTGAGGAAAATGGAAAACGTGAAAATATAAGATGCTGCCTTAACCTTCATCCTTCATGGACAGTGTTAAGCCGTGCTTTAAACTTGGAAAACTTCGAATTTGTTTTCTTACTCACCCAAAGCTGTGTAAAACTCCTCTTTTGTCAGGTGCTCGTCGTCATTGATGTCGTTGTACTTCAGCAGGTCGAACAATGTGCACTCGGAGACATCCTTGGACAGCCCTTCATGCTTGATGACCTTCAATGAGAATGCATTGATGTTCAGTGGAGGTAAGATTTCGGAGTGAATTTTCCCTTTTACTGTCAAAATGTGTGCACTTATTTAATTTACTGTCTACTTTAAAAAAGTTTGGACGTAATCTCTGATGAGTCAGCATAATGTGGCCAATCTAAATTCTGTGTTGAATGTCAAGGTTGATGAAACGCACAGCATTAGCTGTCAGTTTCATTGTGGCCAAACTGAAGTTTTGTCACAATATGTGGTGAAAACGCCTCAAACACTGTGCAGATTTTATCATCATCCTGCTAATGTGAAGTCCGACCCGGTCCCCTCCACACGGCCCGGCAGTAAAACATCCATCACACTAGATCAGCTGTCAAAATGCTCATCACAAGGGACGGCTTTATACATCATGCCTCGTCCATCGGATCACTGCACTTCCTTTCCCAGGTGACTAGCCCAAAATTTAGGAGTCACCTGTAATGGCATATTTTTAGTGCGTCCTGGAAACAAATCAAGTAACAAATAACTGTGGAGAACAGAATAAAACAGCTGCGTGTGTCTATTATGCATTTAATTATTAGTCTCTTCCTCATTCTTTCTTGTAGGTATTTTATAATTTATTATTAATCTGCATCTTAACCAGAAATGAGATACATTAGATATATGTGATCATTTACAAAATGCAGATTCATCAAGAAACTACGTAGAATTACCGCCTCACTACCGCCCCACAGATGTATACGTCCGCAAACAGTCAAGTTGCACTTAAAGTTTACATTTAGGTCTGTGAAAACATGGATGCTTCACAATCATCTCCCACGGTAGCGCAGAGATCTATACAGTCAGCACAGTTTTGAGGTGTACACCCAAGATGAGTGTCACCAATTCAGTGCATTTGACCACATCCCCAGTTATGACATAGAGTAATGCATAAAATGTCATCCTTTCATCATCTTATCCTCAAGACATTTGTGTAAATTCTCATCATAATTAGCATTAGAATTATTGCCTAATGGACAAAAACATGTTTCATGAGATCACAGTGACCTTTGACCACCCAACTCTAATCAGTTCATTCTAAAGTGGATGTTTGTCTCAAATTTGAAGAAATTCCCTCAAGATATTCTTGAGATATCGCTTTCATAAGAATGAGATAAATGTAAGGTCGCCATGACCTTTGACCACCAAAATCTAATCACTTCATTGCTGAGTCTGAGGGCACATTTCTGCTAAATTTGGAGAATTTCCCTCCAGGTATTCTTGAGATATTGCATGCACAAAAAATGAGACAGATGCAAGTTCAGATTGATTTTGACATTTGACCATCACAATCTGATCACTTTATTGAGTCCACGTCAACGTTTGTGCCAAATTTAAGGAAACTGCCTCAAGGCCTTCTTAACATATTGCATTCACAAAAATGAGACAGATGAGTTCAGTGACCTTCATCACAAAATTCTCATCAGTTTATCCTTAAATCCAAGACTTTTGTGCCAAATCTGAAGAAATTCCCTCTTGGGTTTCTTGAGATATCACATTCATGAGAATGGAATGAACAAAAACCTGAAAACAATTTGCCTCTGGCCACAGCTATCACCACCACAGAGGCAAAAAAAAGGTACTGAAACTCTAAAATAATCCACACTGGTCCTTTCTTGCTTGCTTTGACTTGGAGTAATGCAGGTGGACGTTGAGATATTTCTAGGTGTTGTTGGAGCTGCAGGTGTAAATGATTTAACTCTATTTCTCAAATATTTCCTGACATGACATTACTCAAAAACTCTTGACTAATCTGCTTACTTTAGATTTTTGCAGTCACGTTTTTCTGTAGCCAATGACTCCTCCACCACAGTAAAAGAGGATCGCAGGCATGTTCGCAGGCTGTCAGCAGAGCCTGTGAGCTAATTGAACTGATACACATCAATGACACGATAACCAGCTGAAATGTTTATTGAGAATGCAGCTTCTGCCTGTTTCAAATCGAAGATAATTTACAGAGTCAATGGAGCATTGGCTGGTTAGTCAGACAGAACACAGATCTACCCAAGTTTTTACTACCTCATAACATTTTAGACTCATTTCAGTGATTAAACAGGAACTATTCTGGTAGTGTGGATTATTCTGTACCATAACCACCACCACATTAGAAGATACAACATTAAAAGTATTATTTCTTGTTCTACTGCTGACGTCATTTATATGCTCCAATAGCCATGTGAGTTGACATAAATCGATAAGACCAACAGATCTTCTAAAACTCAAATAGCTCAACACCTCAGTACTATCAGAAACAATGTGTCTGGTCCTATGGCTTTACATTGTGAAACGCAACACTTCCACTCTCAGAAATGTGGGCAATGATGTAATAAAACATCCACACAGAGGGGACGATATGAACTCCATGCTCCTAAAACTGGAACTCTTTTGGATACATACTTTGGGCTGTGGCCCCCAAAGGCTTTGCTTTTAATGTAATATCCTGTCATGTCTCCTTCAGTAATGTTACCTTTTTTATGTTCTGTGTTCCTCAGTAATATTTTCATGTCTTAGTGTTGTTTTTATTTGGTATTAATTGATTCTAACAACAAATTATGATGTTGGATAAACAGTCAAATGGCATCTCCATAGGTAGTATATAGAGGTAGGGCTGCACAATTAATCTTGATTGCGATTTTCACTTCCCACAATTAAATTAATATGGTCACCTGCAGTACTGACATTTAAAATGCTCGCTCTGCTCATAGAAAACTCTCAAATCAAGTGTAGCCTAAACTAACAGTCAGCCTCCTCTTTTGTAGAGTTGTCATGACACTGCATCCGCACCCTGCAGCGGCAGCTTGTGAAAACTTTTCTAAATGTTAACGGCTGCAGCCCAAAGTAGAGGAGTAATAAACAACAGAGAGCAAACGAGCAAAACAAAAATTAAATGACTGAGGCAGAAAGCACAGAGCTAGTCCCTTGAATCTGTTTGGATTTAGGTCAAATGAGGTTAAGCAAGAACAAATCATATTCAAAGAGTGCTTGAGACTTGTGTTCGTGCCGCAAAGTAACACAACTAACTTTTTCAATGCACAACAAAACACCACAATCTGCAGTGCGATGCAGAAGAGTCAAGCATCAAGCCCAGGAAGAATAATGTTGCTAATGTGACCTCACTGTATCCCTGTCCTTCAATAATTTCTTTATCTACCTTTTTGCATTACATATCCTTGATCAATTTTTTACTATATTTGAGTATAAATTATGTCACATGACTTATATTATCAGGGGTATTTAGATTGGTGATTCTTTTATTTATCAGAAGTCTAAGGAAGAGCTTTTTTAAAGACATTTTTTGGGCTTTTTTATTGCCTTTATTTGATAGGACAGCTAAAGCATGAAAGCGGGAGAGAGAGGGGATGATATGCAGCAAAGGGCCGAAGCTGGACTCGAACCCGTGGCTGCTGCAGCGAGGACATAGACTTTGTACATGGGGCGCCTGCTCTAACAACTGAGCCACCAGGCGCCACATTAAAATCCTTTAAACCTGAGTTTTTTGTTGTGCAATCTTGGCATGGGTGATAACCAGGATATTTAGGAATCCCGAAGGTCTGTTTTTCAGTACCATCATAAATACAGGTGCTCCTCTCTCTATTAAACTCTTTGTATGTAGTGCACAGCATGCACCACGAGAGCTCTGTCTCCAGTCTCTACTTGTGGGCAGGCAGCTGAGCTAAAAGGCAACGCAACATCTAGTGGTGTTGCTTGCGGACAGCAGGCAGAAAGAGAGCATGGGAAATAGCAGTATGTTTTTTACATCTAACTTGATGAATTAGGGATTTATTTTGACCATACTGGAGCTAGTGATTGTTGTAACAATGGGCTTACTATAACGAGGCAATTCAGCCTCATCAGTCTCCCATGACCATGAGAAAGTTAAATTCAGCAGATGTCGATTTCTTTTTCTCTGTTTATTAAGGAAGATTGTGGTAAGAATATTAATATTCTTAACATTTATAGTAGTAGTAGAGTATTTAGAGCTGCACACTTTCACTGCCATACTTCCTATACCCCAGTGAAATTTCAGGAAGGTATGACGGTATGAAATAGTACATACCACCCAAGCCTAGAGTGCAGATTGATTTGTTTTCTACACAGCTGCACATTGGAATATGTATTTGAAAACAGAACTGGTCACTGTCCTACTTTCAAAAGCTGTTGGCAAGGTCACGTCTGCATGCTGTTGTCCCTCACTGGCAGAACACCACTATTTCTATATAAAAAACACAAGTAAGTTTAGTTTTACTCTTCTGTTCTGCATCATAGATATGAATGTCTTCAACCTTTTTCCCTCCATTTTTTTACATTTACAACACCTTTTCTTACCAATTCAAAATATATTTTAATGTTAAGTTTCTCTCCTCCTTAGCCATCTTCTTTCACTTTTCTGTAGAAAAATTAAAATACTGTTTTCAACCTCTGACAAACTTCTGCATGAATTTGCCAAAATCCTACGCATTAATCAAAAGTTGTTGAAGGATCTACTTTAGTGCAGACTGTGTGTGTGGGTCTTGTAGAAAGATCTTAAATACTGTTGCGTTTTCACATATTTGCACAATGATTATGCCTATTCTATTCTAGAGGAGCCCTTAATTTCCTCTGGTCTGATTCACTCTCAGTTTAAGTGTGAGCAGGGGTCACCTGTTCTCAAACGTATTTTAAAATTAAAACACAAATCTTTGCCAAACTATTTACTGCACAAAGAGAAATCCCTGACTATACTCCTGTGCAGGGACAAAAAAAAGAGCTTTCTTTCCAAAAGTTATGACCTTGAAATATTTTTTTGGCAATATTTCAAAAAAGAAGTCTCTTTAGTTGGGTTGTTACAAGTTCTACAAAAATACCTTTAATATCTTAATGCCTTTATCCTTCATGATTTTAGCCACTACAGTTAGGGTAGACAAGGCTAGAGCAGGGACCATAGTAGACAAGGTCTTTTCATACTTTTTTTGCTAAAAGGTATAATTTCAGGCAGTCTGTTTTTGGTGAAGTGATAGATATGAGCAATGCATGAGGAAAAAACTTTTGATTTGCCATTTCAAAAGGGCACCCAGGGCTAAAAGGGCAGGGAAAATTGCTCCCTGTGCCCCTTCATATGCACACTATAGCAAGTAAAGTAAGCCAGGGTGAGGGATTTCCATCCCAGAATTTCAAATGAGATCAGAAAACACTCCAATTATAAAAGGTGCTTTAGGGCACAAGGGTAGCAGCCATCGTTTCGTACTTTCAACAGCTGATAAGAGTGCTATTTGCTTGTGCAATACTGTTTTCGAGGGCTTGTTCACACGAAAATTTAATTTGCATAAATCTCTTGTCTTCCTTCACATTCATCTTTTGTCAATTAGGCCAAACTCTGCAGCTCAAGCAGTGGAGGTTAAGAACATGCAGATTGCCCTGTCAATGCAATCTAAGTGAATATGAAACTCTATATATTGTGCATGATATTTAAAACTCACATCCTTTTGAGAGGAAGGAAAACTGTAAATCCAGAGCCATTAATTACTCTGAAATAACACTCTAAGAGAACATTTAATACACCAACACAAAAACTCATTAAAGACCCAATCTATAATTACATTCAGGCGCCCTTATGTTGAGGCACTGTCAACCCACAACTGCCTTCGCCTATTAAGTGATTTATCAGATTGATGAAGCTTTTTCGCTTGGATATTTATTATGCAATCATTAATTATGCAGTAATGTTGATGTGAGGTGAAAGTATGCGAAAGCTTAAAAGTTTTCTCAACATTTTCAGGCTATAGATGTGTGTGAATGAAAAGGTTTCTGCAGGAAAACACGCCCGAAGTTTGGGTTGTAGTACAACACAGTGACAAAGCACATGTCTGCATGCTGGGTTTCCTCCAGACAAAGTGTTAGGCCAAACTGCAAGTATGTTTCAATGGTGCTGGCAGCCCGTCTCACACAAGTTACTATTCTAACAGGAGCCTGCAGAAGACTTCGTTTTGAATTTGATGTTAAAAATGCATCCGCGTTAGATTAAAATACTTTATGTTTTAAAGGTAGCATATGGTCTTATATGAATATGTAATACAATGTAGATTTGGTGTGTGTCATGAGGGATTCATATGGGGGGCAAGAGATTTTGCATGGGGCCCCCAAAATGCTAGAAGCAGCCCTGCTAGCTGGTGTGTCGCAGAGAAGTTATTATAGCCCAATGTTTTGAAAAGGATATGGAGGAGTAAGTAAGTGGTTAATGTTAGTACCATGATATGACCTGTTGCAGAGATGTGATTCCTCATAGTTAACCTCAGGTTATCATCAGCTCACTCCAGGGTGCCTACAGATATTACTTAAATACTTTCGAAGACCTTTTCAAGATTTTTTAACCAAATTTGAGACTGATTTTTGGACAAATCATATTAATTAATGCATTGCCATCTAGTGTATAAAGGTAAGTGTTATCTTCATAGAGCCCTGTGCAGAGGTAAGTTTTATGCAATAATATGGTTATTAAGGTGAACAATCTACTTTTAATTCAACAGGTAAGTGTACTTATAAAGTAAAAAAGTCACATCGTCACATAGTCACATCGGAAATGTTGACTTTCATGCAGAAGAGTGTTTGCCTCACTTTGACAAAAAAAATTAAAAGATGGAGAAATGAAACCCAATTAAATGTTTGTGGCAATGAAGACCATGGTAGTTTAAACTTAAGACTATTTAATGACTCCTCAGGTCAATATTTATAAAAGTTGAATTTAAGACATTTTAAAACTTGTATTAATTAAAACTGTTGATACAAACATCGGCTGCTGTTGGTTAGCGTTAACCATAAGATTACCGTGAACTAGGGCTGTACCCCATTCAGAGTTATGTCAATTGAATCAAATTTCAGCTGTTCAATATGAATATTTGACAAGTAGTTTATTTTTCTTATAAAGTTTTAAAGTACAATCAGCAGGATGTTCAGTTTGACAGCACCATTCACATAATATAAGCAACAAGCGAGCTGCACTAACGAGGGATCTGAAATGTGCAACAACAGCTTTTGCCGAGACTAGACATCAAACAAAAGTCAGCAACTATGTCATATTAAGTTACTGTGAGCTGTAAATACATCACTTCTGAGCAGAAGAGACAAGATAATGTTATCTCGGAGCCTTATGGAACAAAGCATCCCCTCTCCCATGCCACTGCATCTTGACAGCAGCACTGATGTATGAAGAGACCTGCAGCGTTCTGCACCAAGAAGTAATGTGAAAGGTAAGAGCGCACACTCCGCAGCAAAATCTGGGGACCAAAACACAGTGAGAAGTACACTGACTAATTTAAAAAAAAAAAAACAAAAACAGACTGCTCAACTTCAATCAATCTCAGTCAACTGCGAGGTTTCTGACTAATGATTCAAATCTCTAGGGACAGCCTTACCTTGAACATCAAAAGGTCAAATGTTAGCTAACTTGGGTTGAATTCCCAAATGTAGCTGTGACTGTTGTGGGGTCTGAGGCTGTCGGCTCTGTGTGCTGTCTGTGCTGTGTGTGTGTGTGTGTGTGTGAAATCAGTTTCTTTTTCATTGCTGTTTACTTTGCATTAGCAAGGCTTGCAATACACTGGTGGAAATCCTGCAAGCACACAAAAAACCCTCCTTGGATTTAGTTGAAAAGCCTGTAAGTGCCACCTGCAATCCACTAATATTCTAAATTCTGACAATTCCAGAAATGCTTTTCTTCCCCCTGAGCATTTGTCTTGTGTAGCTGATAGTGTAAGGAATCTGCCAACATTCCCATATGTGTCGCGGATAAAAAGGGGGATGAGGGCTAAAAGCAGCCCTTGAGGAACCCCTGAAAAGAGCTACTCCATCTGGATGTTAATTATTACTGACTAGCTTGTGTCATTCAAACACCGAGGGAGAGCTGAAGTGGTATAAATGGCATTACCAAGAGGTTTGAAAATCCAAAGTAATATTCAATAGCTTTAAAGGGCATATTCAAATTCATATTCTGAGCATGCTGACAATATTATTCCATAAAAACAGAGCTCAACACGGTTTGTTGACTATGCATCTCACTCACTAGGCATTGATTTCTCTCATGCTGGCATGGGAAGCCAAGTAAATGTAAAAACATGTAAAAATATGTAAATAATATGAAAATATGGTAAAAAAACATCACTATTTTTGAGGCATTATTTAGATGCTTTGAACTCCAAATACTAAAATATATTCAAATTGATCTAATGACACCTCCCCTGTTGGGTAAGAGGGCCCTAACCAACCAAGGTGACTCCTGTGCAGATGGGAGATCCTACTGGATCAGCAGGAAATTGACCCAAGAACAGCAACTGGTTTCATGTATCTAAAAACCACCGCAGGTTGCTTACCCTCTCAATTATTCAAATACTTTCTATATTAAATCAGTCCTCAGTTACTGGGAGACTTTATTTGTTATGCAGAATATCTTCCTTCCTCATGGCAGCCTCAAAAAGCTCTCTTTACAAATGTCCCTTTTGGCAGCGCTGGTCAAAGGCTGCAGACTCCCATGAGCACAAGGCTCCTTTGACCCACATTGCTTTTCAAAAGATTTACCTTAAGCCACGCACCACAGCTACCAGAGGGAAGGGTAAGGGGAGCAAACCATTACGGCAGACATCAAAGCGGCTGGATTAAACACCTGGGCACATAGATGGTTTGTTCATTTGTAGTCTCCATTTGCATAGGTATTTAAATATAAACCACTCACTGGTTTTGCCAGTCTTAAGAGGTACTGTAGAGTGTCTTGAAAAGGGAAGTGCTGTTACAAAATGCTAAACAGCTTTTGGGGAAAAGAAACAAGCCCAGACAATTGAAAGATCTATTGTACCTGTATAATATTCAGACTAAAATTACCGCCACGGAGGTTACATTAAGTTGCATTATGATGCTTTCAAGCTCGATTCAGCAAAAATGAGTATTGCATGAAGGTAAATGATAATCTTATCATGATGTGTTCAATTTAATCTTGTTATTTGTTTTGTTTTTTGTTTTTAAATTTTTTAAGATAGCTTGAATAAATACAGTTGACTGAAGAAAACATTTAATGATGTTTTCACAGAAATATAAAATAAATATTAGACAGGAAATTATGATGAACATAGTAAAAAGGCTTTTGGAGCAGTAATTTATTTTTCATGTGGAAAACTGTTATATTAAAAGTTGTTTAAACATTTTATGGTTGAAGTTGTGCTTATTTAAAAAAACCTTAATGAAAAAGGTGCATGATATATTTTTTCATAATGAAGATTGAATTGTTTCCTTAGCAAGGGAATAAATAACAATAAAACCCTAATTTTTTTTCTAAAAACAGAAAAACCAGCCAAGTTGTTATTTTAAACACACGTTTTGGTCCACATTTTAACAACAATCGCATTTTACCTTCATGCCAGCAATAGACTGAAGTATGTAATGTTTTGTAAAAACGGATATCTTAGCGTGTATTAAGGCTCATTTCGTGTTCAGTCTCCTTACCTGTGAGAGCTCGCTAGCATCTATTTGACCGTTGTTATCGGCGTCAAAGCGTTTAAACATCATATCGACCAGTTGCTTCCTGGCAGCCATGTTGTCCTTGTGGGCCCCATGGATGTTAGACCCCATGTATCGTTTGTCATGCAAATCCAGAATCTTGTTTTTCAGCCGACGGTAGTCACTCAGTCTGCAGTTATCATCTGGGAAAGAAAGATAAAAGCAGAGGCAGGATGATTAGGAGAGGGAGCGAGTATTTCTAATAAACTTGTAACAATCACTACCGCAAGAGTTGACAGGAAAGTATTTTGTTTTCTTTAATTGCTTAAATTTTTACATGTTGACGGAATTTAAAAAAAAAAAAAAGATATTTAATTAATACCTAAATGACCCCAGGTGCTGAAACGTGCATAATTAAAAACACTGAACTTAAGATTCCAAAAACTGGATGCAATGTCAGCCAATTAGTACCTGTGAAACTAGAATCCCCCTGAAGACTCACATTATTAAACAATAAGCTGCTGTTTATATTCAGCGAAACCCAAATCTGAGCGCGTCTGTGATTGTCTGAATCACAATAACAAATGCTAAGGATTATTCTCCCGAGGGGGAGCACAAACAGCGACAGTCGTGCAGCATTTCACTGCCTCAAACTAAGAAAGCAGCAGCCCCGTCACCACAAAGAAACTGCCGAACAAATCCATCACACTGGTGTCAAGAGCTAACCCTGACAGCAACAGAAAACATGATGGTGTTGTATTTACAATCCGCCATCAAAGGATCGAGATCAAAGAAGTCAACTAGATGAAAGGTTCAGCCGAGTGGAGTCGAGGCAAAGAGAAAATAATGACTAGAACTACAGGTTGACACATGTCATATCAACTTCTCATTGTTAGATCTGGAAGTGTTTCTCCTCTAATAACAGTTATATTAGCTGGTGTCAACCAACCCACAAGAAAAACTTTGTTGTGCACCGAGATGCTTTTCAAATCTCAGGGGAGGGAAGTGACATCACTGCCACATGGCACATACCTGCACAGGAAAAACTATGAAATAATAGCTGTTGCATGAGTCTTTTGTGAGACAAATGCACTTTGTTGGGGATGATCAGGCGAGAATAATTTATCAAGTGCATTAATGAGATCTCCACTCAGTAGGACCGGGCGCTCATTGACTATTTAAGCAGAATCAGACTGACCCTAGAGACAAATCCCATGTATGAGTAGGATCTCATTTTTGTCTTAAAAATCTCCTCCAGCATTCCTTTGGCGAAACAACTTGAGCAATCAGCGAGCATTTAAATGAGTTGCTTGGTGTAATCCTGACGCCAACCATCATTGGGGGATAAGAGGCTGAAAGAAGTTCTCCGAGCACTCTGTCAGTAAAATCAATGGGCTTCCACAGAGGCTATCAAGCCATTTTCATTTTCATCTCAATTCGCTGTGACCTTGTAAAGTACAAAGGTGTAAAAACTTCATTCCCTGGTATTGAAATATTAAATATTGTGACTCAGAAAGGTGTGAGATGCAACAGTTATGAGTCTTTCTTTGGTTTAAGACCTAAGAAATACAGAAAGCATTTGTGGATCTTTTCCTATTCTTATTCTTTCATCAAAGGAATCAGAGTAAATAAACAGCATTAACTGCAAATTAAACTCACTACAGATGATTCAGTGAGTTCTTCGTTTAAAAAAACCTATTCGAGACAAAGACTGAAGAAATTGTCCCACATTCTTTTAGCTACAGATGAGTGACAAAAAAAGGAAACACCTGAAAAAATGAGTGAAGAGACATGGTGAGTGTAAATGCCCCCGCACATCGGGGGTCACTGACTGGTTTGATGAGTGTGAAAATGATGTGAATCATAAGCTGTGGCCTGTTGCAGTCACCGGCTCTCGAGCCCGTTGTACACCCAGGGGAAATATTGTGCCAGTGAGTTGGACAATGCTCTCTGCCACCATTATCAAAACACCAAATAAAGGAATACTTTTGGGGAAAATGATGGTTATTCCTCCCATAGAGTAGCTGTAGTTGCCTGGACCAAAGCTCTGAATCCGCCTTCTCCACTTATTTGTCTGATTCGTCGGCGTCCTGACATGAGACAGTTGTTTCTCATACGAAGTGGAGATATGGAGAAAATCAAATTTAACAATATCTTTGACCAAAAACCTTCATATTGACATAACCACAATATTGTCAGGTGGACTGCTGGTGCTTTTCAAAAAAATGTTGATAAATAATCATCAGTAATGTGGACATAATGACTATGTGGGTTAAGACAAAAGAAAGCTAGAACAGTCTGGTATGTCAAAAAATGACATCACTTTACCGTGATGTGACCTTAAACAATATCCAAAATGTTGGACAATGTGTAGTCGCTTATCATGATATCAATGTAATATTGATATACTGCTCAGCCCTAGTCTCTAAGACAAAATAAAAATGTATCCAAACAGTGCCATGAGCGAGACTAACAGCGTTATCTAGCTGTTCTCATTGAAGAGTAAAAACAACAGTGAGTGCTGTTGTTGACTGTTCTAGCAGTGACACTCAGTTATCACTAAAATGATATAGAGGGGAAAATAGACAAGACTCAGACACTATAAAGGAAGATTGGCACTAGAAAGCAAACCAAGCGTCCAAACAAGTGGCCAATCGAGCGGCCAACTGAGCGTCCACCGGCTTCGAGGCACTCCCACTTCCTGCCGGAAGTTGAACCCTCCCTGTTTTTTTTCCTTTATTTTGAAACCCATCTGTACATGTTGTGTTTTTAGAAGGTCTCAGTTGTATCTGGGTTTAAAAAATGTTGTTCAAAATGGAGATGTCCTCTTGCAGTGCTTTGTTTTCCAATAACTACTCAGAACACTAAATAATTGAAAGCTCACATAGCCAGGTGGAGAGAATTAAACATAAGCAAGGAGCTCAGGAACAACGCTTCGGTTTGTTTAAGCAGCTACACCTGTCAGTGAGAGACACACTGAGTCGCTGACAGATGTTGGAGCTGCATGCTCAGTCTGAAGCTTCATGAAACTAGCAGAGCGTGAACAACAACAGTGGTGGCTGGGAAGTTTGTCTTTTCCACAAGCCACTGTAGATAGCGAGCCAAAAGGAGGATCTGTTGAATTGCAAAATGTGTTTTGGCTGTTAAAACAATAGGAGTGGCTGGTGAATTCTTGGGAATGCCACCAACAAGTTTAATTCTTGCCGTGGAAACTGCCTCAGCTGTGAAAGCGCAGGCTGTTCAGGCTGCGGCATGCTGCACATCATGGGACAGGGTCTGTTTTGACAAGCGTCAGTGCCAGAGAAGCTGCCTTGGTCACAAATGGCAGAATGAATAAAAGATAAATGGCTACTGGCGTAACCAAGGGAGATGAAGGTCAGCACCGTCAAAGGAGCACACACTGACACGTGTGTGCACACTCACACGTGTACACAAACACACTTGCACACACAAGCTGCTATGCACGAACACACACATGCTGTTACTCTCCACTCCCAAGTATCCGAACAGAACATGTCTACACAGGGGAGTGTCAGCATTAATTAGACATTGGCCACTATAATCTCTCTCAAATCAACTACACTAAGAAGTCAAAACAAGCCTTTTTGGGAACCAATAACAACTCAGCACAAATACATTGCATTTTTCAGCCCAATTGAGAACTGCTGATAGCTTTCTCAGTCTTGTAAAACCCAGCCTTGGGTTGTGTAGGCGTCCCAGCCACCCAAATTGCTTTCAAGCAGGGACACATTACAATGCAACCCCCCTGTATACTCCCTATAACAGGTGGGGAAATTACTCTGGCAAAACAACTGCAGAGATTTTATCTAGAATGCTTGTTGATAAGATAGGGATCCCCCGAAAATGCTGATGACTCGAATCAGTGGAGTCCAGATTTTTAGCTAAGGGGCTATAGTAGGGACAATTTGCACTGAAATAAAAAATAAATATATGTCCTTTTACATGTAGTGCTTTTTATCAATCTAGATTGTTTTGGTGTGAGTCGCAGAATTTTGGAGATACCGGTCGAAGAGATGTTGGCCTTTTCTCAATTTTTTTGGATCTAGATGGTACCCTGCTTGTGGTGCTCAAACAAACATGCAAAATTAAAAAATCATTTGAAATACTCAAGTGCTGTTTCTTTTCAGAAATTTTGAAGCGGTTACTAAAGATAATCAGTTATCAATCATTGCAGTTTCCAATTACATCCACCATTTTTTTCTATAGAGCCACCAACCAGACATCTCTACAGCTGATATCTCCATCATGCAGCAATTCACACCAACACAGTTTAGATTGATAAATAGCACTAAAGGTGATAGATAAAATACGTTTGGGTTTTTTTGGGGGGGGGTTGAACAACTCTTTAAGGCGCCAGGCCACAAAGGGCAGAATCCAAATGGAGACCTTGTTGCATCTCTCTCTCATTTCCTGATATCACTTCACTGTCACGTCTAATTACAGTATTAAATTTACAGTATTACAGTATATTACAGTATTACATATGTACACATAAAAGATAATAAAGCAGGAACCTGAAGGACATGAAATGAAGCAGCTTTTAACTGTTGACTGCAGCTGTTTCAGTGAAATTTGCAAAACCCATCAATTTACTCCTCCACCTAAATACACATTAAAAATCTAATTTACTCAATCTATAGTTTGTTTTTTCACCCGTGTAAAAGACAACAGAACAGGTTAGCTAGTTGCTAACTTCACGTGTGCTTGTCTCTCTTTGCATGTCATGACAACTAATTCAGCTTATCGCACAAAGATTTTGCCCACTTGATGGAAAAGTGTGTTTTGTTTCTTTTTTTGCAGTATTGAAAAGAAGTCCTTGACTAAATGCTTCTATGTTGAAGTGTTTCCTTCTCACACATTCGACGCTACAGACAATTTGACCTTCAAACAAGCTGCTCTAAAAGGAACCAGAATCCTTTTACAGGTAGCTACAACCTCAAGAAGAATGGCTTAATTTGAATTTATTTTTGATAGTTGTTTTC
Source organism: Plectropomus leopardus (assembly GCF_008729295.1). Taxonomy (NCBI): domain Eukaryota; kingdom Metazoa; phylum Chordata; class Actinopteri; order Perciformes; family Serranidae; genus Plectropomus; species Plectropomus leopardus. Next base: position 29,322,980 of record NC_056471.1, read on the forward strand.
CCCATGGTAATAAAGACAGGAGGTGAATTTTTTTTGAATCACGGACAGTCTCCCGATTATGTGTTTTGAATTACAATAGCTTAATTACCAAATATGACCCAATCTTCCTCTCCCCCTCTGCAATCTTAGATTTTCCTTTCAGAGTCATCTGAAGTCTGCTCATTTTATGAACACATACTAATGACAGCGCAGCCTTTTTATGCAACATCCAATTACAAGCTGAGTAAACACCGTTGGAGGAGAGGTAACAGTGTTGTAATAGAACCATCAACTGTAAGACTCCCACTGGAACGCTTTGGTGTAATGCAGCTTTTGTCAACATTATTCATGAATGAAACGCATGACATTTTCTGTGGCCCAGAGGTTCTGTAGAAAGCAGGTGATGTAACTGAATTTGGTAGCGTGGAGTCGGGCTGTGAAACTTTTTCATTCGCTCACAAGAGCTTTTAGACTCAATATTTCACCATTTCTTTTGTCGTTTAAAAATATGTGTAAATGTATCTTTTTATTGTGGCTGTTAATCCGTCAAAATGGCTTTTAGTCAAAAAGTCATATCTTGATTGTAGGCAGCATTAATTTTTTTTAACACTGTTTGGTGAAAGGAGGACACAGACTTGTCGTTTGGCTCTGAGTGCTCAGCGACCTTGCTCGTGACAAATGTCTCTGGTCACCTAGGCTCCATATGTGGCGAGCGGCTGGCCAGGTTCCACCGTGCAGAGCCATTGCCTCTTATTAATTGCCTTGAACCGTTCACATAATGTGGAGGTCAAGTCCCCACCTGGATGGAAATTCATGTCAGAGTGAGAGGACTCATATGCGCTGCATCGACTGAGAGCGAATAATTTATATCTTTAAAGCTATTTATCAAAAACAGAAATACAGTAGCATCAGGCTGTTCTGCTGAGAGTGAAGAGATTTGTTGTTGAAATGCAAAGCCACGAGTAAACAGCTAAAGCAACCGTCGCCAACTCTCTTTTATTGGTACATTTGTTTAATTACTGCTACACTTTAGCTTAAAATGAATCAGGTTTTACTCTGTTTTTCAGGCTTCTGAAATTACAAAAAGAAACAGTAATTTATTGGGTGGAGTGTAGTGAAGGAGCCGTTTGGCTGCTTGTGATTAACAAAAGTCAACAAAAGCTTTAGAACAGCTTGCTTCGGCAAAAAAAAAGGCATATTAACTAACTAGCATTTTATTTTGAAGGGGGTTTTTACACATCAATGTCAATTAATATTGCAACTGTTAAAAAAATAGTTTTGGCTGCCTGTAAAGTTTTTTAGTTTAGCTTGTCTTATTTGGTGGGATTTTATTTTATTCTTGTTTTATTCCCTTTTATATGTGTATCAGGGTTGGAAATTATTATTTTTTGTCCACCTGTCACTGTGGCTAGTGGACGCAAATCTACCAGCCAATCAATAGATTACCATTATTTTTGTGGCTGGTGAGTAAAGTAAATTTAGCATCCATGAGCATATTTTATCAGCATTTGACTGGTGGCTAGTGATAATTTCCAACAGTGCTGTGTATCCTTCTATATCTATATAATTTTCATTTTTATATAAAGTCTAAAAATCAGTGTATTTGAATGTTGTTAAATTAAAGAAAAATTTGAATGACAAAAAAAGGTTGTATATAGCTTTTTATGGCTCCAAAGAAAGCTGCCTGACAGACCTTGAGGTAATGTTGGTCTACAGGTAAACAAAAAAGCATCTGGGATTTGAATTAAAAAGAAGTGAAGTTATCAGACCTCTGTAGCCCACACTTCCTCTCTGCTTGAAGCTAGCATCTTGAAGCATCTCAAAGAGCTAGCAAGGAAAAGGCCAAATGATGTGTCCCCTCACATGAACAGTGTCTCGGACAGTTGCACATAAAAAAACACACATAAAAAGACCACTGAGACTACAACCTACAGCCAACCAGCATGTCTGTTCTGCACCTGCATGAGAGGACATAACTCTAACAATAAGTAGTCTAAAATCAGCATTCAAAAGCAGAAACCAGAAGACCGTCTTGATGCTAGTTAGCCAGTTAGCACATTAACAACCCCATCCAATGTTGAAAGTACAGAGCATATTTACTGTGTCTACGGTACTGAGAATGGCTATCACTGATTAGAAGTGACAGACGCTCCCCAATGGACCAACAGTGACCGACAGCTTGGTGTGTCAGAGCCTTAACAGATCACTGTCTGTGCTCGAGTTGCATAGTGGGTAATATGGGTGCGAGGTTTCGACAAAAAAGAAGAATGTTTGAAACAACAGCAGGCAATAACTTATCAGACTGTCCAACAAGAGTCCAACAATGTTGTATCTGCATTGCTCACACCGTGATGCGCTCTTTTAAGTGCCACTATTATGAGTTACAAACATGACGGAGTCTATTTATTTGGCCCTGCCAGATTGGTTTGAGCAGCGATATCACCATATGGTATTTTTTTAACCTTGAAATTCAAGTTGCCCATCTGTTTGGTATTTTTGTATCACGGTGAATAAGTGGGAGGAGAGGCACAAACGAGTGGGACTTTGAAATGACACAAAAAGTTGATGGTTATTGGTGAAATTGGGACTTACAGGCTGTCTACAAGGGCACGCTACAGCAGCGTTTCACTGGCATCTGACATATAAATACACGATAAGTTTTAAGCTGTCCACACCTGCCAAAGAGCTGCTTTCACATTTCACTTGCTTTAAGTGCATAACTGCCTCCTGAAGTTATCTTGCTCTTAATAAAACAGCTGCTGGCATACAACCAGCTCTACATGACCAGTATTCACAAGGTGTTAGAAGTCTCACTGAATATGCATGTTGATTTGATAAAACCAGGCCTGTTTAATGATGCTGTCAACAAGCTGCAAATTAGACACTTATAAAATAATGCTGTAGTATAAAAAAACCACTTAAATCTAAACAAACTCCAACCTGTAGACACATTAAAATCTGCAGGAAAGATAGGAGTTCAATGCGATTATAGCAGGAACATCATTACAGCGGCCTGCACAGATCTATAATTTAGCATATGATCCTTATCTGTCATCCTGCTTTAAAATGCACAAAAGACTTCCCCTTTAGTTAATTAAATTTCTGCAACTATTTAAAAAGGGCCAGAATAGGGCCCAAAGGTGGACTTTGATGCTGCTGTAGTACAACTGTAAGATCCAGGGTCCATTTGCAGAGAACAGACACCGAACATCTTGTAAAGGAACAATTACAGTATAAGAAGAAGCCATCAAGGTCAATCCAAAAAGTTCAGATATTCAAGTAATTCAAAATTCAGCAGGAACATTCACGGTGCTTTATCTTTGCCTCTAATTCCCGCGACAATGCCATTGAAAAATACTGCTGAGTAATCCATGAATTACTTCAGCAACACAGGCTACGCACCAACAGCATGATGTGAAAAAGGTTTTAGTGCAAAAGAACTTTTAATCACAGGGTGCCAAATTTTATGTGCACTGACTAATTGTAGAGCTAATACAACATTAGATGACTATTAATGTTTTACTGTTGGCACATAACTTTAAAAAACATATTATTCCGTCACTGCAGAAATTTAGACCATCTGCTACCAAACAATCAAACAAGTTCAAATGAAAGTCATACCCATATTTCTTGCCATAATCTGCAGGAAAGTTGCTGTAAAATTAGTCTGTGGGAGTTGTTTTATATGTGAACAAATGTTTCTGATTTTCATTCAGAAATCATGCATCTATATACTGCACTAGTGACATTTTTCACAAAGCGTACTGTATGCGGGATTATACAGTGTCATAAACAAAATATACACAGCATATACAATAGTTTGAAAACTGTATCATGTATGAATTAATATACAGTAAATCATTCTTAAGTGTTATGCATTCACTAAAATCAGATTTTTTTTAACAAAGTAACAAAGTAATAATACTTCTCTGCAGTACTTGGGTATCTGTATTTTACTTGAGGCTTTATATAATTTTGCTGTTATTCCACTCCATTTCCTAAATAAAATGTATGCTTTTACTCCACTACATTTCCCCTAAACACCTTTGTCACTTACTACAAAATACGAAAGAAAGGAAGGAAGGAATAGTTGTACTTTTAATACGTAAACACATTTACTATCATGAATTACTTTTGAAACTTAAGTACAGTAAATATCAGATACTTTAAGACTCTTACTCAGGTGGTATTGTAATCATGGTAAGACATCTGTACTTTTACTAAAAAATTGGCTTTCAGGTTTTTCCATCCACCACTGACTCCGGGCAATGTCCTGATAATCAGATCTGGACAACAACAGAGTCTCTTGCCGTTTGTTTAATTTGTCTGATGATTTTGGCTTCGGCCCTTACTGACAGAGATCTCATCATCTGTCCAGTTAGACATTTTTGTTGCTGTCTTTGTGTAAACGAACCTTTTTCCTCACTCGTGAAGCGTCGTGATAGAAACACGCCCATTCGCTCACTGTGAAGTCCCCAAACAATTAGCCTATCTATTCACACATTAGCTAAACTGGACATGGACATCGTACCAGAGAGCTGAAAGAATACTCTGTTTATTGTTCGCTTCAACTGATTCTGACATTTACGTTCAGACATACAGATGCTCTGAGTAATGTCAAAAAAATTTCAGGTTTGCAGTGCATGTGTGAAAGGGGCTATACAGTGCCTGCATGTCTGTCACTGGCTTCGTCTTCATCGTAATCATGTTTATATTCACTGCTGCACACGGGTTTGTTGTTTGTGGTCGTCAGTGATTACTCTCCTATCACAAGGTAAAGTCTGCCTCGCTGGCTATGTTGCACTTATATGAACCTGAAAAACAAATTTCCCCAAAAGAGAAACAACAAAACTCTGAACATAATGGCATCCTCCTGGGTACAGTAGCACCCATCTGCAGGGAAATGCTGAATAGTGACGAACAAGTTCGATGAAGCATGAAGGCTAACAACAATGTTTGCTTTAAAGGACTTGTTTTGTGCTTTTTCAGATGTGTGAGTGATGAAATGTAGATGACACCAGCATGTAGGAGAATATTCTGGATATTGTCAAGATAACAGCTCCTGCTCTCTAAGCACCTGAGGAGAGCACCACTGAGCGCCACAAATCTACAGCCATTGATGCACACTGCGTCGAGCGGCACAGAGAAACAACTCCTGCATAAACAATCACTGTAAATCCAGGTGGCACTCATGAGAATCACGAGTTGCTTTGTTACTCAAGACACTGCTCAGAAAACCAACCAAAACTCTTCGTTAGTATGCAGATCTCTGCTCCTGATATTTCACTTTTCTCATCTGTGTTTTAGTTTGAATCCAGAGCTGAAAATACACATTCATCATCCTCATAAAACACAGTGAAGTCTGTGAGGAAAAAAGCAAACCTTCGCCATCCTGTCCAATGTTCACTGAGGCCATAACCGTGGGTGAACCCGCCACCCCCCGCCTCCTCCACCTGGCCCTTTAAAAGCACTACTGTTTTATTTATATAAAGAAAAAGGTGGCTCAGCGGAATAGCTGGAGTCCACTCTGCAGAAACTGTCCCATCTTTGCTCCATGGAGCCTGCCCCCCACCTCCTCCTCCAGCTTTTCCATCTCGGTCTCCAGGGCCCTGAGCACTGCCGCGGCTCACAATACATCAAGACAGCACAGCGTGACAACTAGGTTACCCAAATCAGAGGTCACTGATTGCAATCTTTAAGAGCAACTAGAGGTGTCACTGCTGCAACACCTGACTGAATCTGAAATGGATATCTGGGCAGCAGGGCTGCAAACTCCTCGCAGCCGCTCGGCCCAGGATGATACGAATGCAAAAATCTCAAAGCAGACCTCGGGCTCAGAAAACAGACTTCTGCTAATATTCCAGAGTTTAGACGAAAACTTTGAACCTCTGACTGTCATGCTGAAGAGCTGTGCATATATATAAAACAGGAGAGTAACAAGATGCAAAATTGAGGTTCAAAGTTCACTCCTTGCCTTGGAAACAACATCTATTTAGTAACTACTCAATCAATCAGTTAAACTTTATTTGTACAGCGAAACTGTAACACAAAGTGTTTCAAACACCATAAACAGTAAAATAGACTAAATGTGTACATAGATAGTAAATAAGTAGATAAAGTTCAATTAAATGCCAAACTACAGAGGTAGGTCTTAAAATTTGCTCTTAAAAATATCAACCCCCTCTGCTGCCCCCATTTAACAATCTTTTTATTAAAATGTGTGAGTTTGTTCAGTTGTCATGGAGCTGACGTTCACATTTACATATTTCTGTCGTGTCGGCCTATACAGTACATTCAGCTGCTCACACTGTGTACTGAGAGCTGTTTTCATGCTGCACCTGATCATGTGGCCATGAATGTAAAGTGAAGTTTTGGAAAGTAGCCAAACCAATTTCTACAAACCACATTCTCACATTCTAGCTGGATGTTCAGAGTCTCTAAATGACGATTAGTCACATGTCAAAGTGCCGGCTGCTGAAGTCAATCAACTGATTTGAAGCTGACTTGCAGCATTTGGTGAGTGCCTGAACATTTTAAACAGCTACTTCCAAGCAAAATATGAACAACACATTTTAAGATGTCATCTTAATGATGCAAGCACAGATTCTGTGTTTCTGCTCATTAAGTCTCATTTCTGCATAAGTTAGGTTTAAATTAAATATCTGATGTGATAAAAAGGGCTTGTGACGCCCTGACTGACAACAGCACTGCTCACAATTGGTTAGACGGATGTATTGGCAGGAACTGGAAACGACTGCTCCACTACCCAATCATTGCTCCGCAGGCTCTAAATGACGTCACCAGCAGAAGACCAGCGCCTCTATCCAGGAGATTTTGGCTGCATTTTTGCACAGTGGGAGAAAGTGGAGACCTGTCTTCCATCTTTGTATACAGTCAATGGTTTGAACAAACAGCCAATTAGTCGTTTTCTGCTAAAGACAGGCTCGACTCTTTGAGAACTTTACTTTGTTTGAGTGCAACTTTCCTGCGTGTTTAGTAACAGCTCAAGACAGATTCCCTCCCTTCATTCAGTCTCTGTCACTACTGTTTCCTCCTTGGATGCAGGTGTAATTCTCAGCCTCCCATCTTTCATCAGGACCGCTGTTCTTCCTCACGTCTTTATCTTTGATGTATTACCCCCCCCCTTACCCCTCTTCTCTCACCTTGAAGCGGATCATTATCATCCAGGAGACTTTGCTCCAACCCCTACGCACCGATCAAACTCACCCCTCCCACTCTCATCCTCCTCGCTGGGCTCTGACAGAAGCCCCCAGAGGTTTTTTGGAGTCTCCAAATCTCCTCTGAAAAGCCTCTGTGCCATCTGCTAGCATACACTACAGTACCCTCAAACCGGACATCTCCCACTCTAGAAGGCTTTTGCTCTAACTCCGTTAGATCTGCAGAGGCTGTGCTGCATGTTCTGATGGATCAAATTCAATTTTAACCCACAGTGAACTGAAAAAAACATGACTCATCTTGACTTGTATTTACAGCATGCTGCATCAATGTTGCACGCTGGAGCTTATTAAATGATTATAATGCATGCACAAGAGAGCGAGGCTGTTGATGGAAACAGAGTTTGAAACTTTTTCTTACTTATTTATAAGCATCATTGATGTTTGTTTTTTCATGGAAAATATGGAAAGTTTTTATAAAAAGTAAAGATTGTTTTAAACTATTTTGTGTTTTAAATATTGTATATCCTCTTATTGTTATTCTTACTCATGTATACCTCTGCTGTTCATTGTAGTATTGCACACATATTTACATTTTTATATTTTGAATGTACATACTAGTTTTATACATCGTATTGTAGATTAAGATGTAAATTATATTTTACACACTTTACACACTAAAATATTATGATTTAAATGTACACACTAGTGCTAATTTGTTATTACTGTATTTGTTTTATTTTTGTACACATAGATAATCAGCGTATTATTATACACACTTTTTTTCCTGAATTTTTACATACTGTGCTTATTGTTTACTATTACTGTATTTCCAATTTTACATGTATATCTTGATATACTTATGCTGGTTTCTACTCTGCTATAATTCTCGATGCTGGCATCGAAACGACTGTAACGAACCACAATTTCCCACCGGGAATCAATAAAGTATTTCTGATTCTGAAACACATTTACCACCAGATTTTACGTCGCTACACACCCAAAACTGAGACGGAGGTAGACTGAGATGTAAAGTCAGACAGGGGAAGAAGAGGAGGAGATAGGAAGAGAGGAGGCTTTGTTCACTTCTCAAATCTGATCCCAGTAGAGCTGATTACATAGAGCTTACTCCTTCAGTGGCAGGTCTTGTTGATGACATGATAGAGGACAGTGACCCAGGGGCTGAACACACCTAGGCAGAGATATCAAATCAACACACTGCTGCAGGTCTATTTTTGGACTTTAGGAGACAGACTGGGGAATATTGTTTTTCCACAGCTGGGCCATTCACGTAGACGGACTGGAAACATCTCTCTGATGTCGAGACGGGGCGTAAATGATGTCACTGGTTGATTTAAAGACTTAATATGTTGGAGGCTCAGTGGAAAAAGCGAGGGAAATGAGAAGAGTCTGACATTATAAATCACAGTGCTCTTGATATTACTAAAAAAGGGAAGTTTTGCAAAGAGTAAATGATCTAGATAAAAATAGCTAAAGTTTAAACTAGTCATAAGTGCTGACGATGTGGGCAGGTTAGCTACCTATCATGTATCAGTGAGTGTGCACTGCTGAAATAAGCCTTCCATTTGATAATTTTATTTTCCACCTCTATCTGCTCTCCCCTCTGGCCTCTTTTTTGGACAAAAATTGTAAAAAAAAAAAAAACCTGCAACCTAAAAGATTTGTTCTCTTATTTTTCCTATTGCTTACACAATATTTTAATTAGTATTTTTTAAAACATTGAGAAGAAGTTTGAACATCTGCAGTTTTATGACAACTACAGCTGTTGGAACAAAATTTGGGAGCAAATATATATCAAATAGTGGAAAAGTTGATACTAATCAAATTCTGAAGTTACTATACGAATGAGTTTCTTATGTATCCGTAGAGCAAACTACTGTTTAGACTATCAAGTAGCATCCAGCGCTCTCCGTCCACACTGAACCCGCTCAGTTCACGCTTCTGTTATGTCGTGCAAACAAACCATACACCTTTCTGGGGTCCATTACACAAAGCAGGTTTAACAAACTCTGAGTGTAACCCTCAACTCTGAGATGATGAACCCTGAGATGAAAAATTTAGTGTTTTCAGTTACAGAACAGCTCATCAGTTTGTCAAATCAACTCTGAGTATGTTCACTCTAGCTTGTGCATGCTGAATGGAAAAAGCCATCACCAATGGAGCTCGGATACTACGATTCACCACGGCAACAGGTTATTAAAAGGCAGAGCCTCAAATTTTTATCCGTGGACGTAGAAATATCAATAAATGAGATCGTGAGGTCCAACGCCAGAGCTTTTCTGGATTATGATAAACTTGTAGCGCCGCTACATTACATTTTAAACATATCCTTTTTGTTCAGCTTTAGTCTGACAGGAACAAAAAACAATGGCCACTGGAGATGAAATATATAGCCTAATTGAAGATTTAAAAAACACATAGGCCTAAATATAAATCAAAGACACTGAGACATGATTGTAATTGGACTCACTAATAATGTGGTTGGTGATTTGCACTTGGTACAGTAACAGGCTACAGTAGAGCATTTGCTTTATTTCAGCTACTTAGACAAATGTAGTAATTATAAACATTTTCATTGAAGTACTGTTAAAATTTGTTCAGACTATACACAGCCTATTTTTCAAAAAAAAAAAAAAACTCACTGTCACATTCTGCAGCTGCACCATCATCCTGCTCCTTCAGAAATATTAACATAATCTCTAATATTACAGGATTTATGTTCTGTTAGTGTGAATAATTACATCATAAGTGATGGAGGTAATCATTCATTGATCCGACATGTCTATTAAGCTTTATACCAACTTTTTTCAATTTAAACTAAAATGACACGTCATGTCATCTTTAAGAAATATTTTAGTGGAACTGCGTAAACTGACAGCTGTCCTCAGTGTTATAAACTTTTAAAAAAAATGTAAAAAAGAAAAGTTATGTTAGGGCAAAAATCACTGTCTAAAAAATGACCGTCAAAGCATAAAAGCAGTAGTTTTAATGTATGAAAACTGATGTCTAACCAGCATTAAGGTGGTGTCATACAGTAAAACTGTTCATTTTTGGGAATTGTGTGTCTGTCAGTGGGAGGAGACAGAAACAAACCCAGGGATTGTTAAGAAAACCTGCCAGGGAGCAGGTTAGCGTCACAAAGTCAGTTACCGCGGTAACTCACACAGAGTTTTGGGGTTTTTTTTGGCACTGAAAACCCAGATTTTCCCTCATCTCAGGGTCAGATTACTTAAAGTTTTCACTAAACACGCTTTCTGAAATACACCTCAGCTGTGCGCATGAGATCAATCTAGACACTAACTCAAAAGAGGTGAGTAAGCTACCTGCTATATTCCTACGTGTGTGCTCTTAAAACGGAAATGCGTTTTGAGGGCAGGGCTTTGCCCATCCACACACACAGAGCCACGCCACAGCGGCGCACAGGAATAACAGACAGGTGAAGTGAATGTTAATCAACTACAACTTGTTATGTTACATACAATAACAGCAAGTGCCATAGGCTTACACTAATAATGGTGACTTGCAAAAAAGAAAAGAAAATCTGCCTGTCTATGAACCTTAGCAGTTATTAGGGAGCCAAATTTTAATGCCACATCAATGCAAAAGTGATGTTTCATGTGTGTGTTGGTGGAGTCAATGTTATCGATCATAATATCATAATGAAAGTTGTTTACACACTTAATAATTAAGTGGGTTAGTATTTATAATGATGAGTTGAATTTGAGAGTTAAATTTGAATATATTCCAACATCAAAAATAATGAGGAATGAAATCCAAATGAGATTAAAGAGGAAGATTGACAGCTCCAATCAAAACTGAGCAAACTCAGTCTACTGAGAAAAAACACATTATATGGCTGGAAGCTCAGAAAAAGCAAGTAAGTGGACTTTGAGCTGAGAATATTGTGTCAGCCTTGAACAATTTATCATTTATACTGGATAGTAATCTGCTAACCTGCTGTGTCGGCACAGACATTATGGGGTGGAAATAGGTCCATGGAGTACTAGTTAGCCGTTCTGCTGACCATGAGATACTAATGACTTTTAGATTTTACCCAGCATGCTTCTTTGCACCCAGAAATGTTTTGCTTCTTTGCCTCAACACATCAGTGTTTACCAAAACCAACGAGTTTATTTTGGTTTCCAGAGCAGCTCAGCCTCTGAGAAATGTTGGTACAGCATGAATAAAATCCCATCCTGACATAAGACTGTTTTGTGGTCCAAAGTAGTACAAGAATCCATCCAGCTTTATGTAGTGGCTCGTATTACATTAGAGACACTAATGGACACAAATGCACACCCACAGTCTCCTACTCGGAGTATAAAGCAGATCCTTACATTGACCGGCAGTAACACTGATTATTACAATTTCTCCTGAGTCCTGCTTTTCATCCCACGGCGGGGTCAGCATTAGGTTAAAGGACTCTATTATCATCCATTTAGCCACTCGAGTCATAGCTGGGAACCATAAAAAGTGGAATTCCTATAGATCTGCTGCCCCAGATATGGCAGACTCTACAGCCTTTATTGATCAGGTCATAAAACATTCAGCTTCACAAACAGGCATGGAAACAAGACTATTTTGTCACAGCATTCACCTGCCACTATTTCAGCACCTGCACAAATCTTTTCTAGAGTTTTACGACATCTCCAAATCACTTATTATTTTCACACGTTTTCATTAATCTTGTTTTTTTTGTTGTTGAGGTGCACTGTGATCACAGAGGGGAGGAGTAAACAGGTCCAGGTCAGCTGGATTGTAAAGCATTTCTTCGATGTCCTGAACATTTTTCTTGCTGATGGTTTTGTCAGGAATTGGAATGTTTTCTGATGTATGGAGTAATCTGCCGTATTGGCAGCCTGCTCAGTCATTTCTGCTTTTGACAGACTCGCATTCAAACTGATAGAAGCCGTGAGGAAAAAAATATTTCTTAAATAAAATCTATGAAAAGCCTTTGAGAGCACGGCACTGTGTGCTGAACATTTAACTGCTGCTATTCCCAACTGGGAGATGCAGAAAGGTTATAATATTTCACCAAACCATCAGAGGAAGTTCAATCAATAATGTCTTCTGTTGAACCACATTAGCCTTTTACTGATTTTGACTAAACATTTAGCACGTCATGTCAGGGTTTTTGAGAGTAATTCATAGCTCAAAAAAAAGCCTAAAGCTTGAGTATATAAAGTCATACATCTCAGGCTGCAGTCTCTTCAATGACAAAACAGTCCACACTGAAGGTCCACTCACTCGCTTGTTGTGGAGCTGTCGATCAAATCATAGTCTTTAACAGAAAGTCCAGAGCAATTGATCAATCAATCAATAACAATATATTAAATTATGTTTTTAATACAATGGGAAAGTGATGAACCTAAAAATAACTGTCACCTGAATCTGCAGCTCTCCTCGTTTTTACTGAGCTTTCTTGTGAGTTTCAGCTCATTCTTTAGCTTTCTAGCCTACAGCTTTCCTGTCTTGGTTCACTTTAACTGCTCTCATAGCAGTGGCAGCTAATTCAGCAGAATATTTCTAAGGCCAGAGACACACTGGCTTTTAACTACGTGTCTGTGCTTGCATGACAGCTGTCTCACATGTCCTGTGTCTGCCCGGAGCATTGATTGCGCATGTCCTCTGAAATTAACAAAAACCCTCTGCAAGATGGATAGGAGAGGGAAAAATTGTTACAGCATAGTATCACAATGTTTTGCTTGGCAATACTGCATCAATGCACGGATGCCAAATATTGATTTTTTTCATTACATAAATTATTAATATTGCAAATACAAATTACACTTTTGGTCGCCTTCTAGAATAACAAAATCGTTGCTTTTTCAGTCCACTGGGTACATTTTGCTGTAGACATGACTGAAGTGAGATAACCAGACTAAAAACTGAAAATCTTAATACATAAAAAAGACGCTGATATAGTTTTCCTTTGGGGCAAAATTTGCAATTGAAAAAAAAGGTAAAATTATAATGAAATATGTTATCAACATACTCAGCACATCGCAAAATGTCTAAAATTGCAATACTATTGCATCGTGACCTAAGTATTGTGATAATTTCTTATTGTAGGGCCTTGGTTGATTCCCATCCCTTCCATGTGACTTTTTCTTCGGTGATCTGTAAAAATCTTATAACAAACAATATCGCAACCTCATCAAATCCTGAAGTACTGTTTCAGGTCTCTGTTGTGCCCTCTAGTGGAAACCACCAGTAACATGTTAGAGACTACACTGTAAAATCTGACAAGCTGATCTTCCTTAAAATAACTTTGAGAACCGATTACTTTCATTTCTAAGTGTCACGTTTAGTTGAGATTTAGCTGTATTGACTTAATTTTGTGAAGCTGATGCAACTTAAAAATAACAAGTGGAATTACTTTTACTTTTACTTTTTTTACCAAGTTAGTCTGACTTAACTCAAGCATGACAAAGAGGATTTAGCCAAAGAATAAGTTAGGAGATCTGAAAGTTCTTTTAATATGTTTAAGAAAATACAAATATTATTGACTAGTTTGCAACCAGCAGAATACAGATATTTAGCCCAGTAATCTCAGTTTATTAAAGTTGGTAAAACTTAAAAAGATTGATTTAACTTGTCATTTTTAAGTTGCAACAACTTCACAAAATCAAGTAAATACAATATTTAAGTAAACTGAACAATTAGATGTGAAGTACACATAAAAGTTGTATAGCTACTTACATTTTTCACAGCAATCAGTTTCCTTGGTTTTTAAAAGTAAACTCTACTTGTCAGATTTTACAGTGTAGCTGATGATCATAGTGGATAAGTTTAGTAGCTTGGGAATCTGATTTTTTCTTTGGGAGTTGGTGGAGACCAAAAACAGAGCTAAAAGAGACATAAATCCATTAGGTGGAGAGAAAAATGACTAAAAATGAATGATTATGCTGCTCAATAACTTGTTGGGTGTGTTAACAGGCAACAGCCTGCGACCAAGTTTGCCATAAAAGCTTAAAGATGATGATATGTCAATGTTGTGCTTGTTTCTGCTGCCCCCAAGTGCCCCAAAAATCTGCTACTGGAGGTTCAAATATCAACAAGACCACGTGATAGTCAAAACTTCCTGTACACAAGACAGGTTCATGACAGTGAGTAAGTGTACCTTGAGTGTTTTGCCAAGTTAGGTCTCTCCGGTGTTTAAGAGAATATCTCTGTGAGGTATACAGATGGTCAGAAGAACGGGACTTCCAAATCAAGTTGGGTGTGAAAATTTGCACCCTTAATTAAATAACTAACACTAAGCATCGTGCCAATTTGCAATACACAGTTTCACTAAAGGCATGATACCACCTTTAATCTCAAGTACAGAAGATAACAGGGTTGTTTTTTTTCACAATGTCATGCTGCCCATGTGTACACTAATTGTTTGGAGCAGACTTTTTTCCTCCAGGCCAATTAAATACATGACCTTCCACCTGTATTACACAGGTTTTTCTCCATTTTTCTCTTGTCCTCCTCGAGAGAGAGATCCATTGCCCACTTTATTGCACTGTCCACCACCTGAAAATCCAACACATCTGTCACGTCACCGGGTCAGATGGGTTGCGCTATACATAGAATGAAGTCAACACTTTGATATTAGAAAACGCCCACAACGCTGCAACCCAGTTAAACTCCCCCCTCACTCTCCTCTTCTCTCCATCTCTGTATCTGTGTCTTACTCACAAAACACAATGCTTGAAGCAATGTTGGCAGCTATTGTTCACTTTTATTTCACCAAATTGTTCAAAGGCTTGATATCCAGGATGGAGGAAGTGGGTGGAAACAAACGAGAGAGGGAAGGCAGAGAACAGCGATAAAATGAAAAATTTCAGGATAATGGCTTGCACAGGAAGAGGGCTTTTAACCAATTCTTTAATGGAAAGCCATCTTGTGCAGACTGCAAAACTGTTTTTTTTTTGGAGCCTATTCACTCAAAGTAAACACACTTGCAACAGAATTCAATTGGCCAATTCATCGAGAGTTCAAAGAGTTTTTAAGGGTTTTAAATAAACCTTTTGGAAAGTTTTAGAGGACAGAACAAACTGTGAGCTAAATAAATTCTTAATTCAAGTAATTTTACAGAAAAGTTGTAAAAGTCAACAACTACTAAGAAGGTCTCCTCTAGAAAAGCATTCAACCCCCAGTTACTCCAGTGGATAAGTGAAATCTGTAGTCCAAGCAGTGACTCTTTGAAACTGTTCAACTGTGTCACAAAAAGTTGCTGGATAAGAAATAATTACCCAACTGCACTTAATATATTTAGTCCTAAACTTTCTCCCTTTGAGTTTTGCTTTAACGGGTGTAGCGACTCATCTTTGTCACAAATTCCTCTTGTGTACATCAATGAAAGGATTCTGCAGTGCAACCTCTTATTCTGCGCTGCAGGGGGGAGGAACATCAAACATGTTTAATTGGCTAATTTGTCATATGATTGTTTGGGATCTGTGGCCCAGTCCTCTGCACACGTCTCTGATGGAATAATTGGCCATTTTAGGCACATAATGAACATGCAAATGAATATAGGATGCTTTGAAGCTGAGCTCGCTATAAATAAACCCATCTATCAAAGACACCACTTCCTTGTCTTTAAGCTTAAAAACCTGCAGGGTTTTGGGCGTTGTCTATATCAGCTTGCTCTCAACAAAAATACTCTTAACAGAACCAATTAGATTCAACTTATAAATAGATTTGCTGTTTCTGTAGGTGTAGGATGAAGGTGAAATGTATCATGAAAAATAATCAAAGATTCCAGATTCTCCTCTGGCAGTATGAGGTATACTGTAGGTCAAAAATATTTAATTCAAACATTTCTTTCCGAAGGAACATGTTCATGTTTTAATATCAAAGCTAAGCTTGTTGTCCGCCAAATCAATACAGCACAAGTTTTTATGTAATATTTATGATTTGCTTGTGGTTATCTTTGAAAACATCGCTTGACTGCAGTTAAACATAGTGTTTTGGTCGGGAAAAAATACAGTATATTTATTTTTTAGTTTAACCCTAATGATTAATGCTTTAATTGATTCAGTTCTTTCAATAAAAACGGCACCACTCCACTCACAACATGTTTGTTTCTGTCTTGTAGGCTCAGTTTTTTGATGAATTTACAGTACCTGCTGAGAACATTTGGCTTGGACCTTTTGCACAGTCCTGGACCTTGGGCCAGTTTATTCATAGAGCTTGTCTGGGACTTTCTTTTGTGCTCTATGAGGCTAAAAATGTGGTACTGGAGTACAGATTAGATGATCTTTTGTTAAGTATGTGATTTTTTGAATTTGAATCCTCTGAGTCATGCATGTGATAAAAGCCTTTCAACAAACTAAATTAAACTTCTAATATCTCACACACAATAAAGCAAAGCACAATTGCCCAAAGAATATTTTTTTTAGTGGAGTGCAAAGCAGCTGGTGCTAATTGTTCTTATAAATAGGGTAAACCAAGCCCCAGGTGCCTAGACTGAGTACTACTAAGGAACACATGCGGATAATAAAAGATGGGGAGGCACACAACCCATAAATGCGCACTGAATAAATTAGAAGTCTTTTTGTGGGAATATCCTCAAGGGTTCCATCTTTGCTAAAAAAGCACCCTGTTACATACTTATTTAAAGATACACACAGAAAGATGCAGGTACTAGGACAAATTTAATCAAAACTGTATAATAACATTGATAACACGGTGTGCATTCATCCCCAGCCTATGGAGCCCCACCTTATATTTTTTGGATCAATAAAGTAAAATGTAAACAGCTGCTTTTTCTTTTCTGTTAGTTTTTCATGATATTAACGAATATACTTCATGTAAAGCTGTGACTGCTGTGAACACAACCCCAACAAGTTTTAGAAGAATACAAGAACATAAGAACTGATAATGCTGCAAAGCTCACAGACACAAAGAGAGACTGTAACAAACTCTGCAAAGAATCAACAGAAGATAAATATAAGAAACTCTTCTAATAATCACACTGTGCAAGGGAGCATCAAACTTGCTGCATACAATATTATGTGGGTAATGTAAGTGGCTTTTAACATAGTGTGATTTCATCAGTCTGGGTGTTGTTTGAAGTAGATGTTGCAATTAAACACAATTTAAAAACAAGCCTCAAAGTGATAGTTGCTAAGTTTCCAGGGTGGAAACTCCCAGAACAATTCATGCACGTGTTATCAAACTATCATCAAATCAACACTTCTCCATAAGATCTCCATTTGCAGGGGGAAAAAATAAACTACATACACACAATAGATAAAAAAAACAAAATATATGAACACTGAAAACAAAAGATCAAGAAGAGAAGCATTTAAGCAAGATGAGATTAAAATCAGGTTAGAAAAACTGCTGGCAGCAATCGTGTTTCTGAGATTCAAGGGGAGGGAATGCTGACAACTATGGATCAAATTAAAGTATAGCATGACACCGCCGATGTCCAGAGTCCTACACATCTCTTCATCATGATGCTGTGCAGACATCATCATGATGGCTATGCTGCAGATCATTGCTTTTACGGTTAATATTACCATATATATATATATATATAATATATATATATATAAAGTTCCTGTCATGTAATAAAAACATATCTATTTTTTGTTTTTGTCTGTGATTACACGAACTTCAACAAGACCTTAATAGCTCTGTTTGTAAATGCTTATTCTTGAATTATTAGTGAGATTTTGTAAAGGAATGCATCTGCATAAAAAATAAAAAAAATAATATAACAAAAGCTGAAAAATGACTTTTTATCCTGGACGCTTTTCTGAGAAGGAGGAAGGAGAAATTAGGAAGTTGAATGTCGATCAATTCAGGCAAAAATCAATGATCTAATGTGTCACATTAATAATGCTTGTTGCTTTCTCTAAAATAATGAAGCTTTCTTGTATTGCTCTCTCCTGTTTCTCGCTTACTTTTAGGTTGTGGATGACAACTAGTGGGGCGTACTTTAGTTTTTTATCAGACCGACTTGTCTTGTAGATTAACATTTGTGTTGCATTACCTTTTGAACTTTGCGGTTCCTAACCACAGCTGGAAGACCCCCGGTGTCTTTAGGTTAACTTATTTAGTCTGTCTCATAGCCAGTTACTTGCTTTTATAATCCAGCAACTCTGCAGTGACGCATGGTTGGAAGATGCCGTGATAATGCTGCATTAAACAGAGGCTTTATTTCTTCTGCACAGTGAACACGAATCCGCGTCCTTTTAACAGTTGTTAAACTGGCACTAGGGTGGGGTAATATGGCTTAAAGTAATCTCCCTGTATTTTTAGGCAATGTCATGATAAATGATATTTATCTCTATATTTTAAATTCTCTTTGGAACTTATGTAGACTACTCAAACTTTTTTTTTTAAATTAACTACAGTTACAATAAAGTTAAGAGGAGTAGCTTCTGTCATGTAATAAAGTACTGTTATAGTAGTGTACAATAAAATATTGTCTAAAATAAATATTTTTTATAATTAAATGAATGAAAGTGGAACCACTTGCACTTTTTTATTTTTGAAGCAGGCTTGTCTCTGACCTGAAGTGTTGGTGTTTTTACAGTCAACTTAAAGCTTCTGGTGAAAAGCTCAAAAGTCTCATGGCGGTGGCTTAAAAAAATGACCTAAAAATATAGGCAATATTGTCTTCTAAGACACCTATGTGAAACAAGCAGAGATACATCTTATATATATGATATATTGTCCACCCCTAACTGGAATGTGATCTTATCTCAACGCTTTTTGCTGACTACTGTAGCCTCAGAAGAGCATGCCCTTTACTGTGTCTGTCTCTTGCCGGCCCGCTTTCACATAACCTGTCTTAAACGGAAAGGCTTGGCAGGTGACATTAGCCATGGAAAATGAAAACCATGCAAGTTTTTCTTTTGTATCAAGCAGCAAAAAATTTTAGCAAAACACCTTTGCACATGCACACAACGCAATGTTGATGCTGAAACATATCGTGCAGCTTTACAGAAACAACTGTGTGTTTTTTTTTTTAATAGAAATGTCATGATTTTATTCTACATCTTGGCGTCACAATAGAGATTGCATGAATCACCCTCCGCCCCCAACCTGGAAATAACCCAGTGCAAAACAGGGCAACAAGGTTGTTTTTAAATTACCTACAAATGATCTCGTGTCCTTTTTCATCAGGGAACATCTGTGGCCGTGATGAAATTATTAGAATTTGAAAAATAAAAACATCTATTATTTAGGTGTCCATGCTTCTTGAGATGCTCTTAACCTTTCTGAAGAGGCAGCAGTTAATTCATGGCTCTCTAATGTCTCTCTGAGAACGTATTTAGTTGAGAAACAAATATAATGAGATTCCAATTTACCCGAGCTGCAAATGTTTGTACCGTGGGAAGAGACTTACACAAACACTTGAAGAACATTCAGATTCCACAGAGCCCAACCCAACTGTGTCGGGTTCAAATTCAGGTCCTTCTGGCTGTGAGCTGACAGTGCGAACCACCAAACAACTAATGTGGCACCCAGTATTAGAGGACCTGTCAATCAGTTCTGGAGTGACAGCAGGTGCCAACTCTGCTTTGAATTTTGGCGGAGGGCTTTGCTTTTATATTTGGATGGGTGAATTTAATATGCTTTTGGGAAACAGTAGGGATGCATGATATGGAAAGTATAATCCCTAAAGTACAGCCCCTTTCCCCTCCTCACAGGGATACTAGGAGACTTCTGCTGCAAGCGTGAGCACTATGCCCAATACAGTTGGTGAGAGTTCACCTGCCTGCACACACAGTGACAGGGCTAACTGCAGCATCACACGACTAGTGCCCCCTAACAGTTATTAATGGGTTTAACGTCAGAGTCGAGACTTTCTGGTGTGAGTTTGTTGGGAACCTTTTAAAGGATCAATGTTGGATGTGAGCTGCTGCTGCTGCTGTATTAGCTCTAGACTTGGGCAGTATAAGAGTATAACGGTATACCAGGGCATGTAGAAATCCAGACGGTATGATTTTCAATACTGTCATAAATACAGGCGCTCCTCTTTCTATTTAACTTATTGTATGTGGTGCACAGCACACACCACCAGAGCTCAGTCTCTTGTCTCTCCTGGTGGTACAGGAAGCTGAGCTGAAAGACACAGCAATGCTAAGTGGTGAAGGGATATGTTACATGACTTTAAACTTAGAGCTTACAGAAAGTAGCAAACTCGCTCGGGGGTGTGGGGTTGGGTGCACTCTCATACTGTCATATACCGTTAATCCCAGTGAAATTTCAGTAAGGCATGAGGGTATGAAAAATTAGATACTGGCCAAGCATGGTTAGCTCGTGCTTCCTCTGACATTGTAAAAGGCCATCCACGATGGCAACATGTTTAGCTAGTCAGCTTGATGCACTTGTTCTTCTTCTCGATGTTTACTGGTGGCTCGCACTGCCACCTACTGTATCAGGGTGTGTAGATGCTATCAAAGTCACTGAAAGCAGTCCGGCTTTTTATTATTGGCGCTTTTCATCAGCCTTGATTTCATTATCAGGTTAAGCTATATTCATTTTAAACTTCCCATTATCGTGTGATAATTTATCAGCCTTATATATATTGTGCATCCCTGGAAAACGGTCCTCCAACATAAACAAGGTGAGCAACTGGGAAGCTGTAATTTACTTCTGCCACTAAAAGCATAAGCTTGTAACAAAGCCCACTTATGACAGGAGCTGCCGTATGAACCTATAACCGATGACTTACCAGCTAATTCTGTTGACATGTTGGGGGTTCGGTGTTTTGTCACTCTGACAGGAGTCAGGGCTGTGAATAAACAAACTGAACCCACAGCCTTTAAAATTAGACCACTATAGCTGCTCATCCTTGTCATACAGCACAGGGGGATAGCGGCTCCAGGCTGTGTCCTTCAGTAAATATTAACTGTCCTCGTCATCTGCAGTGACTTTTCGCCCCTCGTATTCCCTTTGAAGCCCCACTGTACAGTAGATCCCCATATATCTTGTGCAGCTCAGCCCATGATTGCAGGTTTCAGTAATCTTGCCTTTTGATCAATAACACAAGCAAGACAAATACATCTAAGTGCTACAAGTGACTGTGGAGGCCTGGGTGGAAAACTGGAAACATTTTGTCATGCAGCACAAGTGTGAAATATACAGTAAGTGTCTGTACTTAAAAAAAACAATGAGATTAAAGATTTTCAAACTTGTACAGGTAAGGAATTTTAGTTCACCCTTAAATACCATTTCACCCTCATCGTATTTTCAATATCTGTACCTAATTCCATGTGTATTATTATTGGTTGTTCTCTTTCTTCCCCCAGTGCATCCGTTCAGACTACAGCACGAGAAGAGCTATTTCTGCATGTTGAGACACAAAGAGTGATGAGACCATTGTGCTCTGAAATTTCCCTGACCATATCAGTTTTCAACAAATTGGCTAGCACCACTCCCTACAGCTATGTCATACATCTACACTGTTTTTCTACTGCATCTGTCTTCATTCAGCTATAATAAGGGAGGCTAACGGTGCCATGTATTCAGTGATATCACTGTCATTAGAAGATGTCAGAGAAAAAAGGAGGGAAAAAATCAATGAAAAAAGGCAGACATCTTTTTTTACATCATAATGCCACAGCATTGATTATGAAAAGCTTTATTCAATCATTCAAAGTTTGTTCTCAATGATAAGGTTTTCTTTTTTTTAAACATCAATGTATCCACCAGAAAGAGACACCTGAATGCTCAGTGGCATTGCTCCAGACAATAGACCTTTTCAAAGTCTCCTATTAAAATATGGCAGAGTGATTTGCACGGGCACTATTCATTCCTGTTCCAAAAAGTAATTTCATTGCCTTCTTTTAAATTTTATGCCATGGACCTGGCCTTGTATTTCTCTATTCTCTGCATTGTGTCAAACATTAATTCTCCTACTGACCACTAAAAATGGCAAAATGACGGCAATGAGTTTATGCAAGCCGGGGATTTTCAAGGCTGAGGATATGTTGCTCTCTTCGCAACTTTATCACTAAGGTAATGGCTTCTTTGCCCTTATTTTGTCTTTCTCTTGACTGTGATAAGGCTGCTGTCACAAAATATGTGTTTTCAGAGAAACAAAACACCCCAAAAAATGTGATATCATATGAGCTTGTTTTTTATGGTGCCAGTTTACACACACCAAGAATAGTCTCACAGCCTCTGTTGTGCTTGTGTATGTGTGGCTCTACTTTGTTACAAAAAAACCCAATCTGATCCTGCATCAACTGATCTGATACAGAAGATGAGCACATAATCTGGATAGATTGAACTGGAACATTAATCTCCTCTGCTCTGAGTGCTGCAAAATTCAACAGGAGCATTTAGCCAGTTGCCACAGCCAAGACTTTGCAGACACTATATAGTATAGCCGCAATGCACAATAATGTGTCAGATGAAAATAATTGTGTATTGCCAAGATAAATGATATTATAACAGAGGGATGTCACTTAGCTAAATAATTGTGTCTACTTTTTCTAAAATGTTGGTAGTTAACCAAATAATATCCCATAATTTTTCAATCTTTTTTTTTTTTTTATTGATGGAAAAATCTGAAGGTCATCTGTCATTTTGACATATTAGAGCACTGAGGGCGATCTGCCTTTACGTTAAGTGATTCAAACTCCTGCCCTGACTTTCACTTTTTGTTCTATGACAAAAAATATGTCAGTAACTACCCCACTTGTAAATTTGAGGTCTTTATGTGTCTTAAAAAAGATGGTTCACAACTGATGGTTAATAATTGAGACTACAGAACATTGTCATCCTGAATACGACTTTACACCCTCGTGGTGGCCATATTGAAGTCATCCGACCGTAGTGAAATTAGTTTATGGCCTAAATCAGCTTTGTACTTCTGGCTATTGCATTTATGCTTAAAAAATCATAAAAGTGGCGTTCATTTGTGAAGATTATCTTGCTAAACAAAACGTGTAATATCATAAATGTTTGTTTGATCTTATATTCTACAATGATCCAAAATTCAAACGAAAAAGTCCACTAAGTTTTTGACAAGGGAACCAAGGCAAAGTTAACTTTCATGACACGGTAAGCATTTGAAGATGCAATCATCACTAAAGCACATGTCATGCAAGAGAAACTATAAAATCAAATGTAACAGTTAAACTGTCCTATTGACATTCAATATGTGAGGTTTAGCAACATCAACTCATGCATTGTAGAGATGTAACGATTCACTCAACTCACGATTCGATATGATTCACAATACTGGGTTCACGATCTGATTTTTTTACATGTCTTTTATATACAAAATGAGATTATAGAAAAAGTATGACTGAAAAATATTTTTAAAATATTAAAAAATATTTAAAAAAAAAAATTAATTATTTCAAACAAAAAAAATACAAAATACTGCATTTTCTCTTCTTTTCTATCTCAAATTAAAAGTCTCTTTTTATTTCTGAGGTAGGATACAAATGCAAAACACAAACTATGCAATGAATGCATTTCTGGACATTCACAATGTCCCCTACTGTTAAAAAAAAAAACTCTTTCACTTGGGACCGAGTTAAACCTCAGTGTCGACCGGCACCAAGACCCTGCAGCTGACAATGGTTTGGACGCCCTTGCAAACTTAATGATCCACAGGTCTAGATTTTAATGAGGAGCTTGTTCTTTGGCGCTGCTGTCGATGACAATGCCAGGTCTCGTACAGAGGTCGCAGCATTAATGGCGCCACAGAATCATTAAAAGAAAGCAGGAACACACAGGAGGTTCTGTCCCTTTACTGTAAACAGGCTGATCTCACTGGAATGCCTCCGGTGGGGAAAGGCACAGACTAATCGCTAAGGTAGAGGGTCTCTAGAGGGCCGGTAGCTATGATGCTTCATGAGCATGTTTTTCTTGGCAGAGCTCGGGGGACTCGTCCACAAAGAGTTCGCTCTACTGAGATGCCAGAAAGGCAGCCAACAACAACAAAAGCACTGTAGTTCAACTAGTTCTTCTTTTATAGACACAGTCTAATTACAGATGTTCATTGGGTGGCATATGTGCCTTGTTGATGCAAAATATAAACTGTAACTGTGCTGTACAGTAGGAACATAACAACAGCACACTAGGATGGAAAAAAACTCAAAAAGTTGTTCTTAGTCACACACTGTACACACCATCTCACCATTATCTTATCATTAAATACATACATATATGAACAAAACCCACTTGATAACCACAATCATATACAAACCACTATCCTCCCCCCCAACATCTATTTTAGTTACACGACACAAAATGCATTATACATTAAACCCAGTGACTGACTGACTGAATGTCAGGGTCATGCCCCCATCAATGTCAAACCTCTATTGATTTTTCCCTCTCAATGATTATGCAAAATCAGACATGATTTCTGTCTTAGTAGATTCTCACTCATAAAAGAGTTAACTCACCTCCTCTCCCCCTCTCCCACTCTCTCTTTCCATGAGATCACATCACTGCAGCTTCCACACTCCTGATGGTTTAGCTGCAAATCTTCACCTACGTTTTTAGCAAACATACATATTTATTTATCCTTTAATGTCACAGCTACAGTATGTGTTGTTACAAACGTGTTTGCTATTTGCCATTTAATGCACAAATTATTTCTACCATATGTTAAACAAGAATAGACAGACAGACAGACAGACAGACAGAGTGTAGAAATTTAGAGCCATCCAAGCCTTGATGTCCTTTAGACAGTTTGGGTCATTTGGTTTCAGGGGTAGGTAGATTTGGGAGTCATCGGCATAAAAATGGAAAGAGATGCCATATTGTTCTGTAATTGCCCCTAAGGGGAGCAGATTAACAGAAAAGAGGTTAAGCCCAAGAATTGAACCTAGGGGGACTCTGTGAGAGAGAGAGATGCAAAAGATGACTGATATTCACTCAGCCTAACAGAGAAACTTCTATCAGACAAGTAAGACCAAAACCACTCCAAAACAATACCGGTGATACCTACACAATGCTCCAGGCGAAAGATGAGGATACCATGGTCTAGTGTGTCAAATGCAGCTGTGAGGTCTAACAGGATAAGAATAGCAAAAAAACAAATCATTAAAAACTCAAAGTACAGATTCAGTATTTGATTTAAACCTGGATTGGAAAACCTCAAGAATGCCATGCACATTTAAGTAAGACTGCAACTGCACAAGTACAACTTTTTCTAGTGTTCTGGAAATAAAAGGGGGGGTTATTTTTTTAATTTGTTTTTGCCTCTTAATGTAGAGATTAGCAGTTTTTCTCTAGACTCAATGATAGAAAACTATTGTAAGTATCTTTTTGGTATGTCAGTCTGCTAACAAAATAATTTAAAGATGTCAACTTGCATTAAGAGGAAGCTGTAATGGGCTTTAAAGATTAATTTATTAATCGAGACAATAACCAGCACAATAGTTAATATACAGCAACCCTAGAGTGAATGCCTGCCTTATACTGGAGGCTCTGACCGAAGGCATAGAGACAGAAAGAGCAGGGATGCAGGTGAGATCATATGTATAGTAAAGGTAGTCAAGTAGCGGCAATGGCAATGTAATTATTAAAGTGAAAGTGCTATTCTAGGTAATGAGATATTACTCAATCACATTTTGGCAGTAATTTAAATGTAGCAAGCCATCCCTGATTGAAACCGTAACTGTAATTAAAAGGTCCACACTATTGCCCTACACATCCCATCAGGTGTATCTAAATGGACGATACATCCTGTTAAAGGCACAATCCTAACTTTACATGTTTTACATTTTGGCCATTTAGCCATCTAAAAGACTCATTAACTCTTTATCTATAGTGTTTGATTGTATTTTGATATACAGTATTTTTACCTTCACAGTAATAAAAAGGCAAGGTCTATACCAAAAATTACCTGAATGCAGTGTAGGTGATTCTTCAAACTCTGCATTACAATGTGTTTATGTGTGTTCTTCCTTTGAGATATGCAGTTTGGGATTTGGTATTGCTAAAATGTCCAAATCAATGTTTTATGTAACAACATGAAGTCTGCAGGCTATTTCACTTCATCCAGGTATGATGTAATCTAACACCGCCAGCTCATCCCGATGTTGAAACAAAGCTTGTGTAAAGAGTTGATCTATGTTCCCCAACATCATGATGCAAGAGTAAAGTAAATGATGCAGTGCATCCAAACGGTGAATAGTAAATAAAAAATTGAGAAGCACTGGCACAGAAGGTTTATTGGGAGCCAAATGTCTGAAGGTTTTCTAAATGTATGATCTCCCAGATAATTGGATGTGCTGAATGCACTGAAACCACTTGCTTGATGTGCCGCAACCTTAGCCCTGATTGTCTCCGCTCGTGGCAATTGTCTGCTGCAGAGATTGCTCGCCTTCATGCACACATTTCCCTCCGCAGATTGGACAGGCTTTTGTGCACCACTTAATTTTCAATCAGATCCGATCCTGACTAAGTTGCCATGCAGTGTGAGGGGTAAACGGTGGGTCATATGCTCTCCCCAGTGCTAATGAGAAGCTTCAGTCAACACATGGCTGTCATTTCTTATCCTGTCTTCCATAGCTGATATGAGCCACAGAGAAGGTATGGCTGACAGGGCCTGTCCATTTCCAACATACACCCATCCAGCTGGGACCAGAACCAATAACTGCTCAGCTCCTTTGCATATGGTGTCAGTTCAAAAGCAATCATTTCCACAGCTCTAAGTTTAAGCTTGCCCAGGGGACTAATTGTCTGTCTATCAAATTAATATGAAGCAGAATCTTTTCAGTGATCATGAGATGGCCTCAACTTGCCTTCTGGTGATATGTGGTCTCATTAAGACATCCCTGAGACATTTCAATACAGCAGATTATGGTATAATACCCCTGCTGTAGAATGAACCAGTGGTACAGCAACGTTATATTCTACGGTCGATCACTTCACTCTTAAAAGAGCATCTTCATACATGTTCTATAGGGCTGGGTGACTGTTTCCATTTTTATATCATCCAATCATGGAAGTAGCAGGAAGGGTTGTGGGGAGTTACGTCACAGTACTCTGATATATGTCAGTACGCTCTGCTTTTTGGAATTTAAGCATTTTAAACACTGACCTCTCAATCTAAATGTGTAGTTACCCATTTTATCTGGGTTTTGGATTTCTTAGAGTAACGACTGTTAAATAGTTAACCTGCGCAAGTGGCCTATGCCTTTGTGAGCATTTATACTCATGCAGAGATGTGAAAGTGTCGCTCTGTAATTACAACTCCAAAACACTATTTGTTGGGGTGGTTTTTTATGCCACTATGTTGAGTTTCTGAAAAGTGCTGTAAAGTTTGGTTGATTCAAAACACATGAAGGACACATAAAATATGTCTTAATATAGGCAAAATTCAACACAAAAATTGGGCTTCATGATAACTCATAAGGTTAACAGACACAACAGTTTTCTTTAGAGAGACATGCTTCCCCCACATATACAGCACGCTAATGTTATTCTCAGAGGCCTTTGATATTTTACATGGCATTAACTAGCCTAGCGGCTAGCAGAGTTTTTCTGTGCTCATATGAAGTTAGGAACAACAGCAACATTTAACAAAGGTATACAATAAAAAAAAAACTGACTAAATTGCAACGCACAAGGTTCACTGACAAAACAACTGTCGTCCATTCAAAGTCCAAAGTCTATCTGTCTGTACTTAGTCCAACAACATCACAGCATCATGCTCCATTTATAATTATTATTTCACCTCTCCTATCACAATCCAAATCATATCCATGATGTTTACTGCTTTTATGGAGTGCAGTGAAGTACTAATGAGTAGGAAGTGTTAATTCTTGGGTCTCAGCGCACAGACAAACCGATCCACCAGAAACATTCCTAAATGCACAGTAGGGTGCACATTTTATAGATTTCTTTTAATAACATCTTAGCTCTGATTGTAAGTTTGTTACAATAGCCTTAATATGGGCATGGGGAAAAACAGTCGTCACCTGAACTGCCAATGTACAATCTGCCAATGATACATTCCCCAAGTTAAATTTGAATATGTAACTATATAAACATACTTGTGCTTGTAAAATGTGTCTTGGCACATCATTAATACAGTGTTTTCAGAATATTTGCACTAGAAGATGTTTGTATTCAATCAGCAGTGGTGTGGTAGAGGACTGTAGATTTGCTGAACATATATAAGTCTAAAAAAATGACCTGCACAGCCATAATTAAAAGCAGGGTTGACCACTGATTGCGATGTGGCGTAAAAGTGGCTGATAAATGATGGAAATAGACCATGTGCGACCAGCGGATCGCCATTTCGTTAGCTTCTGTATATCTAACAACAAGGAAAGTATGAGCCAATTTGTGGCAGTCAGCAGAGCATTAGTGGAACCAGCGTGTCATCCATCTGGCACTGACAGTTCATTTATGGCATTGTGTTCTGAATTTAACAGCCTATGGTCATAGATTACAACCAGTTTAATATACGGGACAAGGGGAAGACCTTATGCTGCTGTAATGACAAGCTTTCCATGCTGTTCCTGTGGCAATAACTGAGGGCTAAATGTACTGAGACTTTTGCACCTGTTGTTGAGGTGCAAATGTAACGCATTCTACCCCAAACATATGTGCTGTATTAATCAAACAGATGCATCAGGACAGAGCTGCAATTTGCATATTGTTTGTATGCAAAAATGACTTTTTCAGGAAAACTGTCCATCTCTGAACAGGTATAAACACAGCACAGCTCCAAGGACTGTAGTGGTGGAAAAAAATAAATATTGGTTAATATTTATGACTAAAACAAGCATATCAGAAAAAAACTGGTGCATTCAAGCCTTAATGAATTACAAAATATGTGATTACCAAACTCAGTGGGCTTCCTCCTCTCCAGAGTATGAGTGTCTGAACAAAATTTCATGTCAATACATGTATTAGTTGTTGAGATATTTGAGTCTGAACAAAAGTAGTGGACTGATCAATGGATCGACTGACATTGCCTCCCGTCAGCCAGTTGCTAACGTGGCTACAAAGTAATCACTGCTTCTTGGCCCGTGTCCTGACTTTCTACTAATAATAATTAAAATCTGTTAAGCAGATATCCTGGTAACTAACACTGACTAACAGGCAGAGGCACAAATGGGACCCAAATATAACCTGCTCGCTGATGATAACTAATACTGAATTGAGGGGAATTCATTATTATGCTGTGATAATGAGTATATATCTCCATAGTGCTAGGTAAATTGAACCCATTACCTGGAGGACAAATAATCAAGTGACACATTTAACATGCCATTGAGGGCACATTCCATTTTACCCACTAATAACCCCTGAATCATAATTACATCTAGATTTGGTTGCGAGCTCTATTACATTTGCTCAATTATCCATTTCCTCTGATTGCCACGGTGCCTTTTGTAGTTGCAATAAAGAGCAAAACCTCTGCGGCTGTGTAACATTTAGGCAATCCCTCTGTTTTCCCGTGTGAAGATTTAAAACCGTAAACAACATGTTTATAATTTACAGGTTTTATTTTTTAAAATATTTTAAAGTGCTTAGAAAGAAAACAATGCCTCTAGCAGAGATTTCTAATCGCTCCAACAGGTTCCCGTGTCCTCTCCCTGGAGCACTCGTCCAATGAGAAATTGATTACATATCAGTCTCAGTAAAAAGAAGAAACGTCTGGACTGAGCAAGGGAAGAGATGAGAGAAAAAAAGGGGGTTTGTGTTGGGTGTTTTTTTTATTCCTTCTTTTGGCTCCTGTTGATCTGATATTGATCGCCTGACATTGGTCAAATATCCCACTCTGCATTGCGGATAGATGCTGATTGGGTGTAGAGTAGTCTGATAGGAAAGGGCACATGTGAGGTTGATTCGAACCGTCGCCCAGCAGGCATGTGTCGCCGATCTCAACGCCTCATTCTGTGATTTGGATGAAACAGCTGCTTTGATTGTTAACGTTGGCCTACCTGCGCTGTTTCTACACAGGTTGCTCTTAATTTATGCCAAGTCTTGAGGCTGCTGTTTTTAAGACAGCTTGTATGTTGACTCTCGTATAGCGTAAGGAATAGCTGTAAACACGTATTTCTCCTTTCCTGCAGTGAGGCTTTGTTCATCTCTAAATTGAACGTTTCAGAAGTAGAAGAATGCACTGTTGGTGAGACGGATATGCTGTTTGTTTTTGTTTTGGCTTGACAATCTGAGGATGTTGCCCCCAAAACCCTCTGTAAGGAGGACCGCAGAGAGTTTCAACAGCAACACTGTATAGATCCAAAGCCGCTCCCAGTTGTATGAAGTTGCTTTTCAAAGTTAACAAGTGAGCTAAGCTGAATCAATGCACAGACTCAGTCAATCACTCATGAATATTATGAATATGCTGTCTGCAAGCAGTTTGCAGCTATTCCCCTTTGCCCTGAACAGAACAGGAGGTGCACAGTGGCAAGAGCTCTTACTTCACTGATGTCTAGCTTTACAGAAGGGAGAGTAGCCTTGTTTCCAGGGACTAAGAATAATTGGTGTGTTTATACAATCAATGGTAGAGAGCAGTCAACCTTCTCCAGGGAAATATGAACGCTACAGCACTACCACCTGCTTCTGCCTCTAAACAGAGCTGAGCGTTTCACAAAGAGCTATATGACTGCTTTCCGATTGTATCTTTTCTTTTTTATGTTGCATTTGTATGCAACGCAGTAGACTGCAGTACTTGTCGATATTTCATTTCATTGGTTTTTGTATGTTCTGCATTGTCTTTTGTGCTGGCTACATTATGTCTAAGATGTTCTTTTACACCGCTATGTGCTCTTATGTTATTTGATGTACTCTGGTGACATTAAGTACCTAGATTTGCAGTACAACATGCGTCTACTTCAGGCTGGTAATTGTTTTGCAGAGAACATTAGAGATACCCTGGTAATGACGATGCTGCTTTTCATGTTTTTCTCTGTATAATACTCCCACATGGATTCACCAACATCATTATTTTTCACTACGACAAGATGAAAATGCAGACGCTTGAGTGGATCCCCTTTTATGGAGTACAGCTTTACCAGCAAGAACTACAGGTTGTTAGTGGGATGAGATGAGCTATCCGGTTTTTTTTTTTTCAAGACTGCTGTCTCATTGAAGGAGTAATTCAACATTTTGGGAAATACGCTCATTTGCTTTCTGGGGAAAAGGTTTGATTAGAAGGGTGATACCTCTGCTAAGATAACAGTATGTACCTATCAACACCTCTAAAATCTCATAAATGAACATGTTTTCTTTCCCAATTACGTTTATTAGATTTTTGTACAGTTTGAATAAAAAGAAGATTTATAAACACCATCCCAAATGACGAAACTTGGACAAATATATTATCAAATATAAATATGCAAGCAATTATAGATGTGTACTTTTTTAAAGTAAATAAATAAATATACTCATTATATATATATAAAATCTGATATTTATAAACATTAAAATATATAATAATACATATATATATATATATATATATATACACATATACATATATATATATGTACTTACTTTTACATATATATAGTACTTACTTTTACACTAATACTTACAAAAAATGCATTAATATATATACCAAAATCATAAAAGCATTATTCTATAACTATTTATAAGACTGTGCATAAAAGTCATTATGATATTCTCTCTTTATAAATTAACATGTTATATATCATATATTCAATCTGTACAAAATATGAGGGTAAAATGAGAATTTGTTGGTTCACAGTGGGTTATGTTTCAGACCATTTCTTGGATACTGACAGCAACTTCCTGGAGTCCTCATTGGTTGCCTGGCAACAACTTAATTATTATAATTATTATTAAGCAATTAGGGATGCTGGTCAGCAGTGTTATCACCTTCAGACTTAGCCAGGCTAGCTGTTCTCCCCTGTTTCCAGTCTTTATGCTAAGCTAAGATAACCCCTCACTGGCTGTAGTTTTTTTAACGTACAGATATGAGAGTCGTATTTCACCAAAATGGCAGTCTATGCCTTGAAGTCCACAGACCCCGAAGTAAAGCCAACAAAAGCTGCTAAAGTTCAGAGCCAGTCCCATATTTTGGTTAAATTGACAAACTCTCCAAAATACAACACAGCAATCATTTTCTTTGTTTACTCTTTTCACTGTTGGAGGGCGAGATTATCATTATCCTCATTGGGTTGTTGGAGATGTTCACTATTTTGCAAAGCAAGTAGCAGAAGATTAGGAGGGTACTTCCTAATGGTGGTTGGTTGGCTGCCAAAGATGCCGTTGGAGTAAACTGTGAACATTCGGCTGGTGGTAATTTCCCACCTTGCTTAAATCTTGCACTCAAACATGTTTCAGTTATTATTCTTCCTCTGTGTGAAAAACTCTTTCATTTCCCAATTCCTTTAGGTCATAAGTAACCTAGATGCAGTCATGCACGGCTCAGTGGGTCAGACATGGCACTAACACTGCCCAGGGCTGAGCAGTTGTGTCCCATGGAGGTACCTAAAGTGAAACTGCATGTGTTTGGATCAAAGTATCCCTGACTTACAGTAGGTTCTGCAGGTCATTTTCCTCCATTCCAGTAAAAATAAACCACCTTCAATGGCGAATAGTTTGTAGGTGACCTTACAAGTTGTCAATGTAGCAGAAACGTTCTTTAAACGTACATACTTTGTGCATCAAATTATGTTTTTAAGCATTTTTAGTGCCTTTCATAGCGAAAAGGGTCTACAGGACCTTACATGCATTGCAAAGGGAACGGAGAAAAACGTACGGTATAAAGAACCCCAGTAATGAGTCCAAAAACCTGGAAATCTGTCAATCATGGCATTTCAGCCAGGCTTCCTGCAGCTTAAGGCAAGGTAGATTAAGACTTTTTAGGAGTTTTTTTTAATTGTCCCCACAAATATAATTTAAGACCAGTTTTACAGTAACCAAAATGAAAACTAAAACTTTTTTTTTTCTTTAACTTTAGGTCGGGCCAATTTTGCCCAAATGTTTGTAACATAAAACACTGCAGTCCAGCGAAAAAACTAAAACTGGGAAATACCTGGCTTTTGTTGGTGAGTTTTCTTTGTGATTTTGATTTAGAAAAATTTTAAAAATAAATAGAAGTTATCATCTATTTTGAGATTTTAAACTGCAAAATAAAAAAAAATGATATCACAATAGTGCTTGCCATGTCTGAGCATTCTTATGAACAACTAGTGAGGACATTTTAATCCCAATTAAGGCCTCATTTTTATATTAATGAATTCAATGCTTTTTAAGACATTTTTAGGGCCCGCAGGAACATTCAGTTTGTCTCAAAGTCAATGGCCTTTTTAATGAGTTTTGAATGACGTCTTTGGTTTACATAAACTGAAGGGACTTATGGGTTTTGTTCTACAACAGAAAATACATCATTAAATACTCTACTTGTGAACTTTTTGTGTCTTGAGAAAGGCAGTTGCTAACAAGTTGCTAAAAAACAGAATGTTATCATGCCCAGCTGCACCAAACACGGCTTTTTCAGCCTCGTAGCTGTGGCGACACAATGGTAGTGTATTTCATTTAAGCCTAACATTAGCTTTTTACTTCTGGTGACTGCATTTCCAAAAATGGAAATATCCCATAGGCTTTTTGATGAGGGAACCCAGGCAACATTAGCTTCCAGGTTGGTCTACAGAAAAACATCCTCTGCGGGGCAGACTATCCACTGGACCACACACATTCACCTTTAGAGAGAGGTCACACGAGCACTTACCTTTGTAGAAGCACTCCTCGCTGTGCATGATGGTAATCCTGTGTCCTCTGAGACAGGAGGCCCGGTGGAGCTCACAATGGTTCTGGTACAGCTTCCCATCAGAACCACACACAGGTTTATAGTGCGGTTTGCAGTGATCCAAGCACTGACACTCCCCTTGGCCAGTCTCATGGTTGGCCACACAGTGACGCCCCAAGCCACAGTACTTGTGTTCACATGGACTTGGATAGCCATTGTGTCCCATAAAACCTGCACACACAAAGAAAAAAGAAAGCTGCGTTTTTGTCTGACCGCAACAGGTGATCTAGATTTGATTCTGCCAGAACAGATGGAAAGTCTGGGTTAAAGCTCTTGTTACAGGTCGGATCTCATTTGAGCTGTTTCAGTCGCCTTCGCCCTCAGGGAATCCCCCATCAATACTGGACAGTGTTTTTCTAAACTCACAAAATGTCAGTCAAATCCATAAATTATGCAAGTCGAGTCCACTCTAAGGCACCCACAGTGGGAGTGATTAAAAAAGCCTGTTCGGTTCAACCCAATCTGAAAATGCAATGCAAAGCAAAACATCTTACTGAATGTGCAGAGGCAAGACTACAAAGATGTCATATCAATGCCAGTAAATCTTATTCAAATTACTTTAAATTTACTATCAGAGACGAATGTGCTCAGTCTATGTGATCACGTACGGCTCTTCCATTCCATCAGCAAACCTTCTCCATATCTAGTTCAATCGCTTGCCATTTTAAGGGCTATTTTAATCAGTCTGTGATGAGGAGAATGCTCTTTAAACTTCTGACAAGTGCTACAGCAAGACTTAATGGAAGTGTACATCAAAACAAAACAAAAAACAGAAAGAAACATCATAAACATTTAAACATTCTCTGTTGTTACACTGTCAAGTGTGACGTTTTGGGCATTAGCCCTTCCTCAAACAATGGGGAATGTTATTGCTTGGTCCAGCACCTATTTTTTATTACTTTTGGATGTGTGCACTGCTCAAACTTTTCTCAAAAAGACAAACATCACCTGTGGCTGCAACTAACAATTATTTGAATTATCTATACATTAATTTTAGTATGTTCCTAATCAATTGTTTGATCCATAAAACATTAAAAAATTAGTAGCACAATATCCTCTAGGTTTTTAAACAGGTACGTCCCGATGAGATCAAAGAGAGAGACCAAGAGAGACCTGGCCAAGACAGTGAAAAGTTACAGACAATAACCACAATAAAAACAAAAAAGATATGCGGTAAACATCTGAAAATATTAAAATACCTACAAGCATTGACAAGTACCAACCAATTCTTTCAGCCTTGTATTTATGAGAGCCTTAAAATCAGGCAAAGAGTTCACTTAGATTTAAATCCTTTTGGAGCCTATTCAAAGTGAGGGGAGCAAAGCACATAAAAGCTTTCTCTCCCAGCTCCGTCCGTGCACAAGGAACAGACAATAAAACTAAAGATGAGATCGCAGACTATAGCTACAGTCAGATCTCTGCTCAATCAAAATGCAAATGTATGAATGTAGTTTACCCAGTAATGCTTTGTAAATGAATAAATATCAGC
The DNA here is from genome assembly GCF_008729295.1 of Plectropomus leopardus. Classification (NCBI taxonomy): domain Eukaryota; kingdom Metazoa; phylum Chordata; class Actinopteri; order Perciformes; family Serranidae; genus Plectropomus; species Plectropomus leopardus. The sequence goes on from NC_056471.1 coordinate 29,358,369, forward strand.
GACTGAGCCTCTGAAAGGTCAAAGATGGCCATCCAGCTCTACAATAAAGTGTAAAGTGATAGGTACAAGGTGACATTGGTGAATCAACTGGTTAAATAAAAGACTGAATTCATTCTATAAAGTATGCTGTTTTATGAATATTATCATTTAAAAAGAAAACAGCCACACAGTAATGCAGTGCAACAACGACAGCTGGGGGGCAGGGTCTTTGTGTGTGTATGTGTATACATACAGTATATATAGTATATACACAGTATATATAGTATTGTGGAAAAGGCTTAAATGTGGCAGAATCATTCCTATACAAATATTGTTTATATAATTCTCTTATAGTTATCAAATGGTCTGCTCACAGAGTTTTTTTTGAGTCACTGAAATAGTAACGAGAAAAACAGTAATGTCCTCTCAGTGCCGATCATGAACACTTACGACAACCTGCCAGAAACAAGCCGGTGACATGCAGCAGGCTACCTGTAGTTTACTCAAACAACGCGAAACAGTCATGATGGCTGGTGAAAACAAAGGTGCACAAGGAGAGAACCTGTGGTTGAAGCTGCCCTCCTCACATAATGTCCCACGTCTGCACGGTATTTAGCAACAGTCAATAAAATGGAGTAAACAGCAAAGCTGTCCATTTCATTACTTTATATTAACAAAGTAAATAAGCAAATGTCAATTATATGGTAAGCTCCATGAGCAATAAAGAAAAAGAAAAACATAAATTTGACCCAGATAGACGAGAACACTCTAAATAAAACAGGTGAACTATTCATTTAATGAGCTATAGCACAGGGCATCGCTTCATAACCATTGGGTTGGGGCCCCCTAAGGGGTCCCCATGTAAATCTCAGAAGTTGCACATCTAAAAGATCTTTTAAAAAATAGTTTGCATAGAATTGACTTTTTTACACAAAAAAAAAAATTCGATTGAACTCACAGCTCACATCAAATCACCTTGTGACGCAGGGTCATAAATATGTGTCAAAGAGGATGTTTACAGTGGCCGGTGGGTCCCACAGTTTACCTCGTCATTTATGACCTCCAGCATGCTGCAGGGGTGTCATGGTGTGAAATAACACTCCACAGTGAATGACAAAAGGGGAGGGAACGGTTCAGGTTTTGCAGGAACCAATACTTTTTCATCCAAAATGACCCTTACAATAACGAAGGCTTACACATCATTGAGTATTCATTTGATCCAGAGCCGACGGTTTGAAATGAAAAGAAAGGCGAAGTGAAATGTGTGAAATGTGTCCTTGAGCAAGACCCTTTTCCCCTGCCTGCTTCTTGGGTGCACCCTGAACTCAGACCAATTTGTGGAAAAGGCACGAAAAGGAGAATTTCCCTATGGGGATTAGTGGAGCAACAGAGTAAAAAAGGTAATAACAGAACCAACATTGCAACTTGTGTGGTGTTTCAGCAGCAGTTCTTTAGAAATACAGGGTTCTTAGACATTTTCATGGACATATTTTCAAATCTTTTCCATGATTTTTCAAGGACCACATTTTTTTCTTGGCTTACTTGGCCAGTGTTGTTCAAATGTGTAAGAATCAAATTCTATTCAGTTGTAATTCTGGCCTCCCACATAATCAGTTCAAGGGCGGTCAGAAATTTGTAAAATGTTAAAGTTACTAGCTGATAAATGGAGTAGGTTTTTCTTAGAAAATATGCCTTCCAAAATGTAAGAAAAAAAATGCCCCAAAAGTTTAAGTATTCCACAAAAGACACCGAAACCATTTTGAAAAAAGGGGGAAAAAGTAAAAAGTTTTCTATAAAAATGGCCAAAACAATTATAAAAAGAAATCACAAAAACTAAGCATAAAAAAAAATGTTAAAAAAGAAAAAAATTACCTTTTAAACATTTAAACATTTTCTTTAAAAAAAATCTCCAAAAATGAAGAAAAGAAAAAAGAAATATCGTCTTTTTTAAAAATAAAATATCATTAAGTTTGTTTTTATAAAAAAGACGAAAAAATTGCTAACAGTTTTTAAAGAAAGCATGTCTTCCAAACCATCAGGCTGGCATTTTCTTTAAACATTTTAGGCTGTTTTTTGTTTTTTTTAATTCACCATTATGTTATAGAACTGTAATTTAATGTATTATACACAACATTTCAATGATTTTTCCAGAACTTTCAATTTATTTTTACTAATTCCATTAATTTTTCAGGCCTGAAAAATTTGTGCGTGAAATTACATGACTTTCCAGGTTTACCATGACCATGGGAAGCCTAGAAATAGTGCACAAATTCACAATTACTGGGATATATGGCAGAACAGTGAGAATAATTTCAATTACAACAGGTTTTACGAGAACCTTTAGGAAATAAGTAGTGTGATTTTCTCCTACAATAGCATTCTGTTTTGGTCTGCCTTTCCAACCTGTATGAACACTAATACGTCTTGACAGGCCACAGATCAGTCTGTACAGTAACCCATGAACCACATCTAATATATCAGCTTTCTAATAGCAGCTTGCTCACTCTTAGATTGCCCTTTGGAATAGTCCTCGAGGGGTGGACGGGTATGATGAGAAGAGAAAAAAGAAAAAAGCACTACAACCATTAGAGCAAATGCCTCTCAAGGCTGCACCGTTACATAAAGTCATGAACATAAGGGACAGCTGGCGATGACTACACAGAAAATGATTATAGGTTTGTCCACAGCTTACTCCATTTGTGAAAAGGTCACTGTGTTTAAGTGTTAGTGTATGGTCCTTCAAAAAAATACCAAAGTAATAAGATCCCAGAAAAAAAATCTCAGAATGCTCTTTTTATTGCTTGACTAGCAGAGCTTTTTAATGGATACACTAAAAGCTAAAATGCTGAAACATGGCTCACTCTGGCACAGTGTTGATGAATGAGATCTCTGGCATGTTGTTCAGCACCACAGCAAACATCCTGATGAGACAGTCTCATGAATTCTTTTTTTAATGAACACAATATAAATCACATAACACGTCTTGTGCATATTAAGTGAGCAACATGTTTTATCGTTATGGAAGGATTATGCAGGGGAGACAAGCCTCACAACAGACAATGATTTAAAGTGAAAATGAGATCAGGGTGTAAAATGTTTGGCCTAAACTACTGTGGTTTGGCACTGTGAATTTCATTCATTTTATTTATTAATTTTCAGTAACCACTTATCCTGTAAGGGGTTGCAGGAGGGCTGTTTTATTTATTTATTTTTATTTTTTTTGCTAAATTTTATTTGACCATGTCCGAAGATTATATTTTTATCTTCCAAGTGCCCAAAAAATAACCTGTGCAGACAAGACAGAAAATAATCATCGTTCAGGACTTCCAGGGTTCCATAAACTGCGGGATTGGATAAATATATCAGATATTGGCAACTGAGTAGATTGACGCTATTTTTGTCATTTTATTGTTCTATTTTAATGGTCTGCCTCTGACGGATGAAAGTGGCAGCGCATTTGCCAGCTGAGGAGCCGCCAGAAATTTTTGGTTTGAGGTGATCGTTGGAACATTGAAAACACCAACCAAGATGGTTTTGGTGGCTTTTCTTTGTTTGTTTCTGTTGAGTTTGAATGAAATGTGTTTTATAACGAGTTAACAAGGCCATTAAGCTAGTCTTTATTCAAAACTTGTATTTAGAGAGTGTACAGTTGTATTTTTGTGAGTTTATTTTGTTCATGATTTATTTATTTTGCAAAAACACGTGAATATATCTGCGATCATTGGTTTTGGGCTGATGGTGGCCAGTTGGAAATTTTAAACATATTATCCAACCCTATTCAATAACATGTTACATTACTTAACATCTGTACCAATCAATAGTTTTAATAGTGTTCACATAAATCAAATGTCTAATAAGAAAAGGGGCTGCTCGATGCATCAAATAATCATTGCCCATGAAGCATCACCGCACAAGTCTGCAGCTATAGAAAGCTTTTTGCCTTTTTTTGAGCATGTTGTCCTTATTTTAGAGTATGCACATATCGTGTATGACTGAGTTTTACCTCTGTCCAGCTTAAAGCCATGCTATGCTAAGCTACCTAGCCATTGCAAAATGCCAGACAGGCAAATTTAGCGGCTAGCTGTTGAAGAGGATATTGAAATTAGCCGTACAGATATTTTTTTTTCCGGGTTGGTTGAGGCAAGGCAAGGCAAGTTTATTTGTATAGCACATTTCAGCAACAAGGCAATTCAATTTTTACACTTATTGTTCAATTAGGCAACTGTTTGCTAACTTAAAAACATACTGAGGTCATACTGGGGTTACTGCTATGTTTTAGCAAGTTATGTAATATTTCTGCTGCCTAGATTTAGTTTTTAATTTGATTCTTTATTTTGCTGTTTAACCTCAACCTTTAACCCTTAATTAGCTATAAGTTGTGTTATTTACCCAAACCTATTCAGCTAAATAAGTTATATGTTTGATGTCAAAATAGCTTTATTCTTTGTTTTTGTTGTATGATCTCTTTTAAAACTTGTCAGTGCGTTATTGTAACAATCCTGACTTCTATATGTTTCTTTCTTTTTTAGTCGTCAGAAAGAAGGAAAGCCATAATGAAAGTATCCACTCAGGATTCATATTAAAAATATCTATAAATGTTCTACGTTTTTTTACTTGTTTTCCCCCACATATCAACTCTTGTAACCTAAAGCAAGACTATTGCTTTAATGGTTATGTTTAGGCGACTCAAAACCAGTGCGAGTTGTGGGATGACTGTGGTCTTCCACTGTAGTAAAATGTCATAATATATGTATGGGAACAAAATGTTGCCAGGGAACGTTCCTTCAAAACATATTAGCAATGCAAATGACTTGCACATGACCATGAACACAAGCTTGCAATGCATTTACTCTAGATAAGAGGCTCCAACTGAACTGTGAAACTGTCATGGAAAGAAGAAAAATAACTGAGGCGCATTCAGACTTGCATTCACAAACTTTACTCTCACACTGCACACACCGTGTTTCACTACTGACCAATAAATATTGACTAGAGAGCAGTGCTTTATTGCATTAATTACGATCTATGATGAATTTGGCTTTGAGCAGAACGGTCTCCTGATAATATAAACTCCAACGAAAAGCAAGATGAACACCCAGTGTTCACAGATTAAGCCTAAGCAAATGATCATTGCAATGCACTAGAGAAATGGCTTTGCTTCTTAGCTCAGATGCATCAAACGTTGTGAAATTAGTATCAGCGTCTGCCTTAAATACCAAATTGCAAACAGTAAACAGTTGGTAGTTTTGCAGTCTATTGCTACAATGAGCAAAAAGCCATATAAATATTTTCTTTTTCAAGTTAATATAACCACATGAGAACAGAGCCTTTTAAAAAACACTGTATAATTCCAAAGCTTCCCGTGTACCACTGAGGAATCAGGTAATATTAAATCCTGAAATTTTATTGTTTAGAGCTATGCGGCTTTCATTTACAATGTGTGCATGAATATCTGAGCTACCATGCCTTGGAAAAGTATTCAGATTGCAGATAGATTGCAAGCAAGTAGACTTTATTTTTTTAATAATATTCGACTTTTGAAGTTGATCGTTAGCTCCAGGTCTTATTAAGAGGTGTCATAGCTAAGGGGGTGCACGCACCATTTTTCATTATTTTATTTTTGAATTTTTTTCTTTCATTTCACCATTTTGACTATTCTGTGTAGGGCCATCACAAAAAATCCCAATAAAAATCCATGTAAATTACAGGTTTTAATGCAACAAAATAGGAAAAACGCCAAGTGGGGTGAATACTTTTGCAAAGAACCGTAAGTTTTAGCACGAAGACTTTCAGGGTAGACACACTATCTTAAAGTGTTAAGCCTCATTCACATCCCTAACATCTCCCCACACACCGTCCTGCATTATTCTCCAGCCGTAGCAGAGGGGTTTAGACGAGATACGCTTGTGTACACTGTGACCTGATTGGAGCCAGTCAATTTGCTAGTTTATTAAATCCCTGCGGTGCCCTGGCATAATGATTATTCAGTGAATTTGTGTCGCACAGCCAGGCATCCTCTGCCACCAGCAGGGTCAGCGAAGGGTGCAGTCATTTGTTATCAGTATGCACATCCAACAGTCTGGTCATCAGCTGACATCAGAGACAAATGAGTTGAGTTGTGCACAGCCATTCATTTATTGATGACCTATTACTTTTTCAGAGCATGGGCAGAAATACATGATGCTCACTGCTGAATGTGAACCTGAGGTGTTGTTATGAGGATTCTGAGCTGTAACCGCATACTTGTAAACACCTACTGGGAATGCAGGTGGGAGTGCAGGCAATGATATTCAGTGTATTGCTCAAGGACACTTCAGCACAGCAGGTGCTTGTTTCCAATGTAGTCTACTACACTGCTTATTTTATTACAAGGCATGACACAAAACAGTATGATATATTACAGTGCAATGTGTTATGATACAATATGGTGGAAGAGATATGATGATGTAGCGTGGGACGTCAGTTGTGTATTTCTGTAGTCCAAAACACTGCAACAGAAGGTTAAAAAAAAGAAAGAAATCTTAGCTTTTATCCACTGACTTTCTTCTGAATTTTATACCCGCATTTACACTGCCTGTTCAAAGTGGGAGCAACGCGCCATTTTACCATTTCGCCATTCTGTTTAAAGTGTCCGATGGCAGGAAGTGGGGAAAGACTGGTCTTGCCTCTGAGCCGAGACAGGAGGTAGTAACAGCCCCAAAACGAGGTCTGCATGAAATGTGAAGTCGGAAACACGTCATCTTGGGCAGCAGGGGTGTGACGATTTGACGAGGTGTTGACGTGTTCAACCCACCCCAGGAGATTTAAAAAGCAGCTGTTAGCATAGCGGCTAACTCAATGAAGAAGAACGGCAGCTGTAAATGTCTGCAAATTGGGAAAATAATGACATTAAGAAGCTCTTTACCCTCCCAGCAGAGGACAAGATCAGCCGCCACATAACAGACTGTAAATGACTGTGACGTTTAATTCCATCGTCATTGTTTAAAAATAAACAAATGCTGATGCAATTACTATATGTATCACTACAGGCGGATGCTCATGTGAAACGTCATGCCCGTCATCCCTCTTTTGACTGCAGGATGCTGCGATGAAGATTGAATCTGTGTAAACATGCAGGGGCGGTACGAAGGGGATCTCTGTGTTAAAGCGGCTTATGATTGAGTGATTTCAAAACTCACACTTAACATGTACTTGGCTGGAAAACCATAATTTAGCTCAGATTTAGACTCTGAGGCTGAAGATCTGAGGTGGCTCTAAACGGTTAAGTGCTTTATTTAATGATAACAGCTGGTCGGTTATTTTAATGACAAACTGCAGGTAAGTCACACCTGACAACGTTTTGACATGATTGAGGACACCTAATCAAGTCAAGTTAGCATTAATTTAACCCTGCCGTTGAAAGCTTAACACTGTGGCTGCTTTATGCTTATGAGTAGCAGACTGAGAGGATGAGAAACACATAAACCAAGGCGCCATATTTAAAGTTGTGTTACGTTTAAAAACAAGTTTACCTAAGAAAAATCGCACAACTCCATTCACCAGCTGTTGGCCTTTTACACTTGAACACTATGGCTCCGACAACACCTAGATCAGGTCCCCAACCTGGCAACCCCGACCCCTACTAGAGGTTGCCAAAGCTTCACAGGGGTCACGAGGCCTTGAACATTTTAAGGAGTGTAAGAAAACGTTTTTGAAAAACACACAGTGGGTCTACATCTCAGCATTTCATTTATTTCTACACTACATGAAACTGTAATTTTGTAAGTTTAGAATATTATCAAAGATATAAACTTTTTTAAAACTCACAGGATAAGGGCAAAGTGAAGACCTGAAAACATTTTATTCACAAAGCCTTCAATCTCTCTCTGCACTTAAAACAGCCAAAGAGTTAACAGAATAATGGCCAAGCATCAGGAAGAAAACAATACTGAATTTGTCAAAAAAGGAGCCTACTATGTATGATTGTTTAAATAAATAAATAAATTATAATAATAGCAATACAGAGAATTATATAACATTTTATTAAAATCTATATATAAGGAAAACTCATTTGTGTTTTATTATTCACAGAAAATAATCTGCTCATGATTCATCCAAATCTCTCTTTTGTTAATTTCCTGCAGTTCGGCATTTGGGTTAATTTAACACGTTATCATATTATACAGTATGTACTGTACTGTTACTGCTATGAGATGAATATATTATGGAATCTATAAAATATGTCCCTTTGGTCAGGGGTGGCAGTTTACTTAATAATAGAAAAGGGGTCCCTTAAGTAAAACGTTGGGAACCACTGACCTAGAGCCTTGATAAAAAAATTTAAAAAGACTTGCTGACTTTATGACTCAAAGTCATGAAAAACGCAGCATATCATAAATATTTGCATTACAGCCCCAAATCTTTAATTTAGCAATCATATTACTACAACAAATCGTTCATTAAAAGTTCAAAAGTTTTTGCAGTTTTGTTATTGTTATTACAGAGCTTAGTGTTGAGAAGTGCTTCAGACGCACAGAAAATTGGTGTAAATTATCTCATTAAAAACAAAGCAGGCAGAAAATGCGCCCTGCCCAGGTAAAATGTTAACCTTTAGTCAGAGCGTGTAGGCAACACCAAGGTCCCGACATATGTGACTGCGGTCCATCATCTGAAGGGCATCATCCTTCCATGCATGCATAATGAGGTGAGCACTGTGTAAAAGGATAACAGACGTACTTGGACATGGCCGACATAATCAGATTGTCATTGCAGATGGATTAACGCCTCGCTATCGTGGCAAAAGGCTGAGAAAACACACAAAGCAATATAATGGAAACTGCTCTTTACAAATGTGTAACAGCCATCTCCTTTAGTAAAGCTTTTCAAGCCGCTGTCCGACATCTCTTGTGCTCACGCTGAATCTAAATGCTCAAAACCACTTAAGCAATATGTCCCAATGTTGTGAAGCACATTCTCTCTTGGACATGCTTTCCTTCCTACATGCTATACTGCATTTCCTATTCCTGGCGTGGCTTTTTCCTTCTCTTCCTTAACTAAGAAGGTTCGTCTGGTACCCATCTGATGTTTTCCATTACAGCAGCTCAGAGTCCTGAGGGAGCGACCAGAGTGTAGTAAACAACAGTCAGAGGCTCTAAGCTCACTCGGTGTACCGAGTTAAGCTGGCCCACAAGGCCCATGAATGAGTACAAGGGGATGCAAATCAGAATAAACAACTACTAAAACAATGCTAAAACTTTACATTGCACATAAACAATGTCACTTTCCCTTACACCAGCTGACAGTCTGCTCGATTAAATTCTCTGAAAGTCTCAGCAGATGTTGTGCAGGTAGACAAGGCTGTGTGGAGAGCTGAAAACACTGAAATACACAAGCATCTACTGTAGCAGCAGAAGTTAAGTGTATTTTTAGCCAACCTGTTGTCATGCAAAGAACAAGTTTAATGTATTCATGAGTAAAGGTCTGACGTCATTCATTCTGCCATCACGCTGGGTTTTCTCCCACATTGACTGAATTAAACTGTGACCATTAGCGCTGTCTCGGGAACAGCAAGCTCCTGAATGTCACCAGTTTGTTGACAATGAATTATTTGTGACATGTTTATGGAGAAATTTAATGGCTTGAAACCTGGATCATTTTCAGCTGAGTCGCAGGTGTGCACAACCTCCTAGATTCCCTTTCAGAATTGGAATAAGGAAACAAGTAGAGGTTTAGTTTCACCTGGAGACACTTCAACAAACCTTTGGCTATTGATATACAGTCTGTTCTCAATAAATAGATTTGTAGCATAAAAATACAGCTAAATTCAACATTCGAGGTTATAACTCAAATCTGTGCCTATACTACATACTGTTAAGTTTGTGAAAAATGCCCCTTTGATTTATTTAGAAATGATTTACGTTATGTCCTGTGTATTACGAAGATTTTTATTCCTAATCCCAATGCATACATTTTTAAAAAAATCTACTGTGAGAAGCAGACATTATGTCTGGTTTGGCCCAATAAAGGAGGTCATCACCTAACAAAATTATCTTAACAAGTAGTAAGTAGAACAGAAAAAAATAATAAATCTTAAAAAGCACTCAAAGCCAGCAGAATTATTAAATCATAAATGCCATCAATGGCTCTCCGCCTCTTGCCAACAGTCAGTGCTTTGTTCTTTTAGACATGAACTTCATCCTCTCCTAACCTCAGCCACGTTAAGGTCACGTGAAGAAAACAGAGACTACTCAGTCTCATACACGGTTGCAGGTAGCACAGCCTTGTAGATTCCTTTAAAGAATAGCAAAAAGGGAATGCTAGAGATACTTGTAGCCGTTGATATATGTTCTCAATAAATCGATTTGTCACATAAAAACTCAGCTAATTTCATAATTTGAGGTTATAACTCAAATCGGTGTCTGTACTACATACTGTTAGGTTTGTGAAAAACGTCCCTTTAATTTATTTAGAAGTGATTTATTTTGTTTTGTTTGGCTCTGTGTAGTCATCCTTGGGCTATCAATTCAAAGTCGCACCCAAAAACAACTGCACTGCCAAAGGATGCACTCTGTATTAAAATTAAGCTTGGAGCAATTTTTCTGACTTTACTTTGAGAGGCTACTTGTGGGTTTACTCAGAATCTGCAGCTTCCACCACATTTAAAACTGTACAGCTCCTGTGTCTAATGGAAAGTTTGCACAGCATGTATGCACGTGTAAATGTGCATAATTGTCACCTTTTCACACTCAGCTGTCAATCTAGAAAGCTCCTCTGTTTTGAAATATGGAGATGTATGCAGCAACTTCACCGGAAGTATTCTTGGCAAAGATCCTCTTGTGGTTAGAAATTGTTGTCTGGTGGTATTAAGTGTCAGAAAAGCAGCCAGTTGTAGCTTCGTTATCTTCAACTTCACGCATGTCAAGTCAAAGACGGATTTCGCTCTGCCCTGAAGGAGCAGACCTGCTGAAAGACCTGTATCCATCAGCGGCGTTACGGAGGTGTCGTGTTATCACCTGCCGAAATGCACCTCCTCTCCTTCCCCCAACGTATGCTAATTGCAGCAATGTGACAACACTTTTACTCCTGGTGGCATAAACAACTCGTGAACATTTTATGAGAAGCTATTTAAGGCATAAGAGCTTTTTCAACCCTTTGGAGCCAAGTAACCCGCTGTGCTTAAAACATTGATGACTTTCCTTCCACCTCAATGAGTCTGTTCCATAGTCCTTCCTCTGCAAAGCACAACTGGAAAAAAGAGCCATAGCATGTCTTATCTCCTCAGGTTTCCTCACACATTTTCATGGACAAAATCTCAAAACTTTTCTATGACTTTTCAAGGATCCATAATAAAATGTCTGTGTTGGCAAAGCATGCACTTGACTGCATTTGTGGCACTTGCCGGCCCAGTTACAATACGTTACATATACACACACACACACGCAGGAGAGTCTTGCAGCCCATAACAAATGCCGCCACACTGCATCACATAAACACGTGACCTGTCTGAACCCTTTGAAACCTGGACAGACATCGCTTTCTTGTGCTGCACTCAGACATCTTTTACCAATATTTAAACCTATTTAAATATGCAAGAAATACCCCGTATATTGCAAGAAATTGTCAAAAAACTATAGTTATAAAAATAATTAAAATTATACACCAAAAATTATGTCACAGAATGATTATTATTTTTAAGCTCTTTTCCTTGTATGTCTGTTTTTGTTTAGTTTTTTACTTTTCTTTTCTTTTTGTGTGTGCTAATTTTCAGGTTATGTCCGTGTACTTTTTTTAATTTCTTGATAATTTTTAAGTAATTTCTTCTTAAGTTGCTCATTGCTTTTTTCCCATGTTTTTGAGTCTTTTTGCTTGGGTTTAAAAGGGTTAAAGCTGACAGTTTGGCCATTCTCAGTCATGGAAAATGAGAATCATGCCAGTTTTCCATTTGCATCAAGCAGCAATTAAGTTGTTTGCGTTAATTTTCCTTACTTGACAATGCACGCCCTTTAATGCAATGATTGCACATCGCAGTACTGATGCTGAAATGATATATCATGCAGATCTGAGTCGCCACATATAAGAGCTACAGTATGTTGTGTCAACAGCTAACTTCAAGAAAATAAATTTGCAGTTATGTTACATTATGTCGAAGGTTAACTCCGGGAGATTACTGCAACAGTTAACTTTATTATACACAAAATTCCATGACTTACCTCCAAAAGTTTTTATTTATTTTCAACAAATTCCATAACTTTTCCAGGCCTGGAAAATGAGATTGTGAATTTCCAGGACTTTTCCAGGCTGTCCATGACAATGGGGAGCCTGCATATTAGTAAGTCTGTAATTTTTTTTTGGTCAATAATACAACTCACCATGATCTATACTGCAGCACAGCTGGACCGGACAGCGTTTTGCTTTTAATTTCCGTTTTCTCCTTCTTTCTTTTGCAATTTATGTTTCTTCTAATAAATTAAATTCAGTCCAACTGTACATGAACAGAGGACAAATCCTCGGTATCATTTATAAAAAGGCGGAAGCTGAGCACTGCAACCTGCCGATTTGAAACCTTGCCAGCTTTACTCTGCGTCTCTGCTCCCCAACTATAAAACTGCAACACTGACAGTGAAGAGAAAGACTTCGCATTCACATTTTAAAAAGCTGCCACAGTTAAAAAGTCTTAGGGTCAAAGCCACTATGTGCTGACAGGAGTAGCAGCAAAAAACACTCCAGTGTGTCTTGAATTATCACGTACGATGGAAAGGTGTAAGATAAAGAAATACAGCAAGGGGGAAATGTATTACATTTTTAAACAAGACAGGAACACTTTCGGTGCAGGTATAGGAGGCTGATATGGGATGGGGTGTGTTTACTACTGAACATCCATCTTGTAGCTCTCTGCAAATACAACTGACAGCACATGAATAGAGTGTGCTGGATGTTCACAAAATCTAACACAACAACCAAATCAAGTCCCTTCCAATTTATTCACAAAATACTGCTGACACATTCATCACAAACCACTTTGCAGAGTACACAGGGTGTACTGTAAATACAAATTAATACTATATAAATAAACTGCAGGTGGAATATTCTCCAGCTTGACAATGGTTCAGACAGATATTAACACACCATAGCTGTCCTATACAGAGCCTAATCAAAGTATTCACCCACCCACTATGGACTTTTTAAAATTTTATTTTATTGTTTTGCAAATTTGAAAGGCAATAAATTCACATAGCTCACTGATCCAAAAGAGAAGAAAGGCTCTTTAATGTGTTTGTGGAAACATGTCTTTAGAATAAAAACACCAAACACAAATTTCTGCCGGAAAAAATCCCTGTTATTTCTGTAAACACTTTGTTCAAGGACATAAATTACACCCATTCATCTCATGACTGATGCAGTTTAATGTTTATTTATTTAGTAATTTATTTATTTATACAATTTGCATTTGTGCTTCAAATGCACGGAAAATGTTGATCTCTAGAGATTGTGTGCATATTGTGTACTGTTTACTACTTTTTTATTTCGTCTAAGCCAAATGCATAGATTTTACTGAAAGAACTACTGTGAGAAGGTGAGATTCTGTCTGGTTTGGGCTACAAAAAGAGCTCACCACCTATTTAAATTATACTTAGCAAGTATTGAGCAGGGCAGAAAAACAGCTACACAACCAACATGCTAAAGGAAACAGTAATTGTTGGAGAAACATTATTCAATGTGAAAATATTTTAATGTCATCATGTATTGTAATGGTTACTGTATGAATTTACGATTCATCCATGGTCGTGGTTGAGGTGCTTTCAGAAGCCTCAGAGTCCTTCACTGTCTGCATGCAGGCATGTGAGGAGGGTGTCTGAGGGTTTAGATAATGTGAGATCAAGACCTTGTAGATGTTTAGACTCCAGCTGTGTGAGATGTGAAATTCACTTTATAAGCTGAACCGTTGTTTTGTTACTTTAAGTTTCTGATATGTCCTTCTCCATGTTCGTGTTGTACCAAGAGCTTCCTGGATCTGATTTGTGTTGTCATTAAACCTATATACTCACTTAAGATCAACTGTGGCTCATTAAGTTCATTTAATTATTGATCAAAATTAAGACTGAACACGTTTTTCCAAATCAATAATACACCTCAAAGCCAACAGAATTATTAAATCACAAATGCTCTCTGCCTCATGCCAACAGTCAATACTTCCTTTAGGGGTTCGTCCCCTGAACTTTCCCATCTTAACATCAAGTGATGACAATAGAGACAACTCCAAGACAAGTGGGACAACTTCTTTTAGCTTCAATTTGATGATAAAGACCAAAATCGATTATTAAAAGCTCAAAAAACAAGGTGGTGAGTGGACCTTACACCAAGTTAAAATGATATTTCTTCTGTTTTGCTTTTGTTTGTTGCCTTAAGTTTACTTAACCTGGATCAGACCAAAAAAGCAATAAGAAACAGGTCATAAAAATCATTTTTAAGGGCACCTGGTTGGCAAAATACCCTTTTTTTAACTTTTATCTCACTTTTTCCTCTTTTTGTTAGCAGAGTAAAGAAGAAGACACTCAGGTAAAGTGAGCAGGTTTCTCATTTTCAGGCGACACTGACCATCACTTTCACAGGGTTGAAGTGACCTGTGAAAGTCGTCAACAGTAAATGACATTAGCTACAGTTAATTAGCGTTGTTTTCATGAGTAACTTGACCAAGGGCATGAAATGAAACTTGTTCCTGTTGTCTGTGAAATGTGCTCTCAGAAAGTCAGAGTCTGTACCCGGCCAAAGATCAGTTGTTACAGAAAAACATCTCTCTGTAACGCTCTGCAATCATGAGTTAATTGTGTTTTTCCAGCAAGACAGCTAATTATTCTTCTCTAGCAAAATTATGAACTCATCGCATACCGGCAATTTTAGGAGCCGGGACCTTCCAATGAAACTGTTATCCTTTTAAGATTGTAAGCTTAATGACTTAAAAGTTCATCTCAAGTATTCAAAGCAAACTGCTTTTGAAAAATAAAGTGTGTGAAGTGCAGAGATAACACCTTTCCCTTCGAAGCTTCAAATATATTTCATCAACATTTTTTATCTTACGGGGCTCGAGGCCTGTCATGATAATTACATCATCAATTTACTGAAAAATATAAGGGTATAATCTCATTTTGCTGACTTTGATATTGCCTGTTGTGTTTACATGCCGGTTTAAAGAAGTGTCCCCAACATTTAAGCCAACATGCTGCCAGAATGAACAACAGGTCTTTCCTGACCATCATAAGACCTGAACGCAATGATTCTCCTTTTTTCCCTCTTTGCTCCTGCCTACAACTGCAAATCTAAAGAAAAGTACTTCATGGACGAAAGAGTGTAGCTTACTGATAGCCTGCAGCTGCACCTATGTTGTAGTAGAGGCCCAATCCTGACAGTTTTCAGCTTACCAACCTCTGGCAACAAACAAGATAGCCAGCTATTTGTAGTTTTACCCTCCAACAATTTCATCCTCATTCAGAAAACCCGTCTAACTCCCCAGCCGTCCATAGACTGGAGGCGACTGGAGCACACTGGCCGGACTAGGAGGTATAACTGAGGTGTTCCTGGAGCTTTGCTAAGCTTGTCTATTAGTCACAGGAGGCATCATTTGACATAATATAGTAAACAAGTTAAAGACGCTAACGACGGATCACAAATGTACAACATTTTTTGCAGATACCAGAATTTAAACAAAAGCCAGAGACGGTATCGTATTAACGTGCTATGAGCTGTTAATTCACCTTTTCTAAACAGGTCTCTCCTCCTATGTGACGTTACCTGCAGCTTCCAAAGAGTAGCATGAAAGTCAAGAGTTCTCACTTTGCAGCAAAATCTGGGGTCCAAAACATCCCAAGAAGTACACTGCAAATCATGCTGTGCAGTGTAAAAAAAGAAGACTGCTAGACTTGAAGTAATCTCAATCAACTGAGGCTCTCCAACTGATGATTCAAATCTTTCAGCTAATGTATTATTTATTCTTTTTGCAATACCTCACTAAAGTTTATATAACTTTATATAACGCTAAAATAGATGTTATGTTAAAAACCCAGCCATGTCAAAGTCATTATGACAAAAAAATCAATTCAATTCAATTGCAGTAACAAGAGTAAAAGAAATATGTTACTTCCACCCTCTTACAGTACGTGTGTGTGCGCTGGTTTTCGGCTGAGTGCATGTGCTAGAGAGTGGATATGAGAGCACCTGGCAGCCACTTGGCAACTTTCCGTCCCATTTCATTCCCTCGCCTAATGACTGAATGTGGGCTCGGCTCCTCTCTCATTCTGTCCACATCAGGATGCAGCACTGAGAGCGTTTCCACCAACAACCCCATTTATCAGAAATTGCCGACTAATTGTAAACACCCCACGCTACTCCCATTACTATTTCACATTACAGTGAGCTGTCTGGTTGGTGGGCAAACAGCAGAAAGCCAGGTAGTTTCCCTCTCCCATATCTGAGGTTGTAGGTCTGCTTCCTCTTATGTGGTAATGATTTTAAGATGATTGTGTGAGTGTGTGGTACTGCATATTTTTTAAGGATCAAATATTAGGATAGAAAGATGAGGAAAAGTTAAGACTTTAAAGAATAGTTTAAGGATTTTCTTTAGGTTAGCGCCGCGGATTAAGAAAATGTCAATCTCCATAAACAGGTATTTGCATATGTTTGCAGAATCTGTAGGCATTTGGTACAGGACTTAATATTTGAAGTGCTCTGGTTTCTGGTTGCAGTCCAGGTATCATAGACTGTAAAAATATTTGACATTATTACTGTAATCTCACCTATTGGTTTGTAGACAACTGTTTTGAAGCATCAAGGTCGGCATTTTGGCCGTCGCCATCTTAGTTTATCTGAGCCAAAAGTGTACACATTTGGGCTAGAGGCCGGCGCTTTAGAGGAGTGAGGGATGGATCTGAAAGAAGCTGAGGACAAAGCTTCAAAGTGTCCCCATCCTTAGATATGTGTAACTGTAAGCCTTTATAAAATGTAAACGGGTTGGTTATATAGAAATTCACTCCTGTGCAGTTAACATGAATACTGAAATCAGCTGTAGAGACCTAAACATTTTTTGACCAGGCTGTAAACATGTTTGTTTCTATGTCGCATGTCTCTATATGCACTGGATCTCCCGAAATATTGACCTTTTATCGTTGTCGGATGATAACTAAAGGATTCAGAAACTGAGAAAATATAGGCCAGGTTTACATCTGAAATCACAATTAAGGCATGATATACTGTTGGGTATGCCTCTCCTTGCCTTTCTCCACAAATTAACTTACATTTGGTGTCAGTTTAATATACAGTAGGTTTACAGCAAGGATGTATTGAGGACCAGATTTATGATTACATATATTTAGGGAAGAAACAGACAGCTATGTGCTAGAGCGAGTAAATACAAGCTGACTTTCCTCAAAGGAAACACAATTAATTGATTTGGTTGAAATTTCATCTGCCAGCTCATAGTAATTGTAACATTCAGTGCTAAATGCTTTCGTCCAAAGCATTCAGAGCTCCCTCCAGGTTCAAAGAAATGCTGCAGTCTGTGTGATTTGAGAGTATGAAGGTTAGCAAATAAGCTAAACATAATTAGCATAATGGGAAAGCTGCTTCTTTCCCTGTAGCAAAACCTTTCTATGACTTCTATGGACACTATTTGACCACACAAGTGAAGAGGAGCGCTTAGAAAACAAATTGAAATTAGCGCAACCCTAGATGAATTCATGCCTACGGTGTAAGTCCTGCTGTGCTTTTTGTAAGTGGTACTTCTAAACAACCAATAATTTAGAATATAACATCAAGGCTTGTTCATAAAGACATCTTTTTTGTGTCAATTGGAGTACTAGTCATTTTTTTTCCTAAACGGATGGATATTTTATGTTGTAATGAAACTCGTATGGTTCTTTGTATCTGCCTCAAAAAAAAGCTAAAGAGGGGGATCAAGGCTTTTGTTATATAGCCTTTGGAGGGTTATACCATTTAAACTCAATGGGGGCCTTTTTCAAAGGGCAAAAATAGAAAAGAAAATCCAGAGTCACCAAAAAATAGGACATGAACTGAATAGTGAAGAGATTAAAGCACACAATGCTCCTGTCAGACAAAAAACAACAGCAGAAGATTTTTTTGCCATGATGAAACACATAAAAGAACATCTATGATTTCAGCTCAAGAACCAACAGAAGAAAACAAAAATTGCGGTTGTGTTTTTTCCCCCAAAGTGCGGCGATAAGCTAAACCCCTGCTGAGAACACGACCATACAACAAGACGAGAGTCTACTGTCAGTCAAATCGACTTTTTATATCTTTCCACATGCAAACAGTGATAGTAACACAGAAACAA
Source organism: Plectropomus leopardus (assembly GCF_008729295.1). Classification (NCBI taxonomy): domain Eukaryota; kingdom Metazoa; phylum Chordata; class Actinopteri; order Perciformes; family Serranidae; genus Plectropomus; species Plectropomus leopardus. The sequence continues at coordinate 29,376,670 of NC_056471.1, forward strand.
AAAAGGAAGCTTTGAAACATAATCTGGAAACTGAATGTGTTAGAGACACCAAGGCCTTCACTGCGTTCTGTTATGTGGTCTATTCATGCTTCCTAAATTTATCCCAAACACCGTCTTAGATATTAAGGCTGTTTTCACTGCTGTGAGGCGATTAATGTCAAGCTCCCAAGAGAAGCTGTATAAAGACTTTTTTCATCTATTGGAAGCTGCAGAACTTTCATTTTGGACTTATTGTACAATAGGATAAAATAAAACAGCATAAAGCTGTATGTGAATGCGTTGGGTGTATCTCTTCCGGAGGTATTTCATGTTTGGACACTGATGTGGTCCTGCCATTCAGATAAAAAGGTGCATTAAAGTTAATCTTGGCTGAGAGCAGGAACCGTCCTTCAACATAATGTTCCTTCCTATGATTACTGTGTTGACCTTCAGATGGAAAAAAGCACTGCTATTGCCAAGCCTTCATCATTATCCACTGTAAGTACCACAGGTTCTTGCAGATCACTTAGAATTATTGATGAATCTCAATTAGATTCGTCTCACTCCATTTAATTCTACATATTCAGGATATGGTTTGCCAAAAATTATGGGTATCAACATCCTGGGAGTCATTTATACGCTCAAGATGAGTGTTGCTGGTAATATTGTTGATCTTGCTAAGTGTGCAGCGCGTTATGCTTCCTTTGGCAGTACTGATGATCGCCATGACACCTATCACTCTCTGTTTTACCCTTGTGCGTGTTATTATTTTCAAATAAGCAGTTTAACGTTCTTTGCAAGTTCGTTAGGCAGTTCAAAGAGCTGAAAATAAATTGCATGCCATAACTGTATACTACGGTAAGGCTCATAAATGCTATTATTATGGCCAAGGACAGTCAATCAGTCAATGTTTACGAGCATTCATAATTCTTGCGCAATGACAGGAGCCAGACGACTATGATTTGAACCTTTTGTGCAATCAGGATTCGAAATCTGTGGAGTAAAAATCGACTGAATAAAAATAAATTATGGTAACTCAAAAAGCACCCCGAGTGTTTTGTTCCTGTAGATAACAGTGAATTTTTCCCCATCAGAACTGATAACAGGACTGGGGTCTGCAGCTCATTTGGTTTTCAAAGAAATCCAAACAAGGCCACAAAATCAGTCTTCCATTAATTTTCAGCAGAGCGGTTCCAAGCTACTCAAGTGGATGCACTCTTCCGTAGCTGAAAAAGATTTGTTGACTTTAAACCAAAGAGCTAAGGCAGTCAAACAGCTAACTTGCCGTTAAAAATGTGTATCCAGGGATGAGAGCCGCAGAGCTATCCAATTTAACTGGCATTTAAAGAAAGACTATTTGAACAATAATTTCTCAAAGACAGCAGCTCATTAAAAGTCTGTGCCCAAGCAGGAAACATTTGAGTGAGTACTAAATTATGGTTCACAGGATTCAGAGTCCTGCTGGTTTACATCCAATTAAGAACAGACTCACACCTTAGACACCAGGTGAGTGCAGTTAACAAGCAGGTACTATGGAAAGCTACTGTAGGCTTCATCACATTGTTCAAAAATCAAGCAAATCCAGCAGTCAGACTGACAGGTTTTGGGTACACTCTTTCAAGTTTTATACACAAAACCCAGTTAAATCATTATGTAGAGTAAAATTGGGACAGTTAATATATTAAATAACTATTATAATAGTTGTAACAATTAATGTGTGTAGTTACGGGTCTTTTAGACAATTCAAAATATCCACAGTAAGAGAGGTTTATTGCTCTTTATCATAGTGAATTTAATAAAGGGTCAGTTTGTCAAAATCTAAAAATAAATAAATAAATAAATGAATTAATTTTTTTTAAGTTTATGTTAAAAGTTTTGTCATACTCAGAAGATGATTACTTTCAGTAGAGAATTGGAGCAGGATCAAATCTGATGTCATGATAAACATTTTGTGAGTGTGTTTTTGACATAGCTGTTCGATCATTTTGCTATCAGATAACTTAAAAGCTATATCCAAGGAATTTGGACAGTCATCCACAAAAAATAGATACGAGCAACAACTTAAAACTGAGCGTGAAGACCTGCAGTGCGAACGCAGCCTAATGCTCTTTGAAGCGCATGTGACCATGAAAGGTATAGCCGGTTTTCTCCCCGGGGGAGGTGACGGAGTTGTGCTGTACAGTATTTAGGACAGACACAACTGTCCTCTAATGGCTTAGTGGGTCAAGGAGCACAAGTGGCCTGTAAAGCCAGCCAGGAAAGTCCTGTGGGAATTCAAAAGGAAAATCCTATAGGCCCTTTTTTTTAAACTCGGCAACTCATCTAAGCCTGTCAGTAGTGCTCATGAGCAGATGGTGCAGTAAAGTCCCACAGCCTCTCCTTAAAAGAAACTGCTCTCCCTGCGCAGAGAAAAGACAGCACACTCTGTGAAACTACAGTTACTTGATTAAGACTTACTCTATGAAAGCTATTGCAAATTAAATTGTTGCAAAACAGTGAAAGGCTAGATGGAACAACAGGGAGTCCTCCAATAATTCCGTCTGATAAAACTGCAGCACCACGCAGCATTCACCGCTCTTCTGTACATCTGTGACGAGTTATTGAAAGTGTAACCCGGGCCCAGGGGGTGGTGTGTAATTTTAGAATTAATATACAATTTAGAGCTTGGTGTTTGCAGTCTCTGAATTATTCAAATGTGCTTCTGCTATGGGCTCGGGTCTGGTGGGGGTAAGGCAGCTGTTATGCATACAAATTAATATATTATGTCAGTATATGAAAGAATTGGAGACGACATAGATTAGGGAGACATAAACATTGGTGCCAGGCAACAAAACAAGAATTTTGTTCTCGCGCAGAGTTCAAACCTGAAAGACTGCACTAATACTAATGGGGATCACCTAGGATGTTTGTTTGTTATTTAAAAATTATATTGCAGTCTATCTGTGGGGAAATCTTTCTTCAGTGGCCACATTAACATGTATGGAGCCTACGCTGGTTACTCAATGAATCTCAACATGTCGACACGCCGTCCAGTTATGAGAAATATGATTAAAATGCTGGATTTGCCCAATATTAAACAAAATCCAGCTCACAAAGAATTACAGGTGTATTTGAAATATCAAGAACAGCACAAAAACATCCTGAACAAGCATCAAAGTACATTACGCAAGTATGTTATCAGCAGATTAACTAAATGGGCCACAGTGCACTGAGTGCACTCTACCTGGTAGCGTGGTGTGTCCACCAAAGCATTTTTATTTCCTGTGAAAGGGCTTGACATTAGCATTTGCCCAGGGCATGTAAACTCCGTGTTCAGGCAAGTAAAGTACCTGCAGTGAAAAAAAAAGTTATAATATTATTTAAAAATAAACTGCGTCGTCTCACATTTTGCCACCTGAACTGAGTGCAGCAGTCCGACACAGTACCCCTTTTCATAATAAGCACCACTAAGCTTTGAACAGGACTGATGAAAAAATATGACATATTGGACACTATAAAAGTTAAATCTGGGGTTGACAATGTCATATCTCACATTGCGTTACTGAAGTTAAATATCTCAGCCCAGACACTAATTTTAACCATCCTGCTGCTCCAACACAGACTCTGGTGTGATTGTGTCCCTCTTAGAGGCTTTGTACTGGGTCTTTCTGGAGACTGAGTAAAAAAAAGCCATAATGATAAATTAAAAATTACCGTTGAAAAATGTTTAACTTTAGGCAAAATGCTGCACTTGTCACCTACCGTCCAATCACAGGAGAGAGGGAAATATAGCGAGTGCCAAACAACAACTGACGTTTTTCAGCTGGGAAAAGAAATGCTTAGATGGACACAGCGGGGCTTCATTAGAGTAACACCAGCGATTGTCAGATCAATGAGAATTTGGATGGACAAGCGCATCACAACCAACCAACTAGAAGTTTACAGTGCTAATTTCAACAAACATCCAGAGTGTTCATATGTGTCGACAACAGGTTAATAAAAAAAAAGTTCAAGGCAGAATAGAGGGATCAGAAGAGAAGAGTTTGGCTAACAGTAAACAGCTAAGAAGATGGCAGCTAAATCCAAAAGTGTTTTTAGACTGGTTAAAAAGTCTCCTGCCTAGTGTGAAACATATGAAAACTTGGGACAATTTTACCTTCAAAACCACAAAAGTCAAATGACCTGAACAAAAGTTTTTAAAAAGCTGTAGCATCAAATCAATGTAAACAATAGCAGTGACACACTTGAGAGATATTTATGAAACAGAGAGCTGGTTCTATTCAAGACTTTCTAATAAAAAATTTTAGGGCTACCTCTTTAAAGTGGGAGATCCGAATCATAAGACGTAGACCCCTCAGTGGACTGAGATTGCTTTAAGCCGAGCTGTCGCTGTTTTTTTTGTTTGTTTGTTTTTTGCTAGTCATGCGCTGTGTAGTGTACTTCTGGGGACATTTTGGTTTCCTGATTTTACTGTGAAGTGAGCGCTCTTGACTTTCACTCTACTCACTGTAGCGCCTGTATCAGTGTGGGGCAAATATTTGGCTCAGAGGGAGAGAGAGACTGCTCTTTTGCTCAGACGTGGTGAGATTACAGCTCACAGCAAGTTAATATGCTGCAGTCTGTGGCTTTTGTTTGATATCTTGTTGCTGAAAAAAATGTTGTGGCACATTTAAGACCCATTAGCATCATTAGCTTGTACACTATATTACATGAATGTCTCTGTTACACTGAACATCCCACTGAGCCCTTTACAAACGTTAAAACTTTATGTGGAAAACAAGGAAAACATTAATATTCGTACTGAACAGCCAAATCCGATTCGAATGACATAATTCTGAGTCGGGTACAGCCCTAACTATTTTGTTGCTCTCACTGCCGAGTAAAGAAAATTTTATACAAGTTCAAGCTGCAATCGAAAACAACATTATTACAACAGAGATGGAGGATCAGTGTCATGTTTATGCCACTGTTTCCCCTCACTGTTGTTAGTATGCACTGAAAATGTCACTGGCCATCCAGCCACAGTAATGGGAACACAAATAGGTTATGTATTAAAGTGATGAAGTTAGATTGCTCTGGCACCGTCCACTGGACAGGTGTGACCCGACAATCCTGATCAGTCTCTTGCCAAAGCAGATTATGGAGAACATTTCCAGATACAGTGTGCCAGTTTCAAGTGTTTCACCACCCCACATCATACCTGGCAAGATTATTCTAACAATTAGTCATTAATCATGAATTTGGGCTTTAAATTTACACTGGCTTCCACATTTTTGTCAAGACTCATATACTGTTGAAATAATTGAAGAAATTGAAATAATTATTTTGGTTTCAGTCATCCCTAATTACAAGGAACCTAAATTTAAAATATCTCTTCTGCATTTCTACTTATTTTCTTTTTTATTTTCTTTTATTTATTTATTTAACTCCCCCCACCCCTTTCCTACCTATTTATTTGTTCATTCTATTTTATTTTATTTTCTATTTATTTTTAATGTTTTTCCATGATTATAGGGCCGTCATATTGAAGTGTATTTCGTTTTTTTACATTCATATAAAAATTACAAAAAAAATCTCTTCATTAATAAAATAAAAAGTATTAAAAACAGTATAACATAAACAAATTTGTCATTGGATTAAAAAACGAGTTTGCTACACTGAACATGTTGATGTTTGCACACACGTCATCCTTCATAACAATGTTGCCTCTGCTGACACATTTTTTACATGTAATGAGGAAGGTAAGATTATCTCAAAAAGTTCCATCAGTCATTTCATATGGCCAAATCAGTCTATTTATTCCGTAAAATTGCATTTCACCAGCAGCCCAAGGTCTTGCTGCAGCCTGCATAACAAGCTCGGTTAGTGTGGCACACGCTCGTTCTGGGACTCCAATTACAGAGCATCCTGAAAACCGGCTGGCATTTGTCTGTCTTTGTCTCTTCTGTGCTGACATTCAGTTAGAGTTTATAGGGCGCTGCATTCCCCCGATCTATAATTATTTTTTTGTTTTCACATACACTCTAAATGTAGGAATATAATATCCATCCATCCATTTTCTAAACTGCTCATCCTGTTCAGGGTTACAGCACACGAGGGGAAATATTCGGTTGGGCTATACTCTGGACAGACTGACAGTCTAACGCGTGGCAAAGCAATATTACAGTCTCAGACAATTGAACACATTCGAGCCAGTATGTATGTATGAGTGCAGAACAAGACCTGGAGGACATTCACCACTATAATAAAACTATCTGGCTATCAACTGGTTGTGTTTTAAAGGGAGAAAAATATGTTAAAAGTCTTAAAGACAGGCAAATGTTTTAAACAGATATGTGACTTAATGGTATTGCTTTAGGTCAGTAGTTCCCAACTGGCAGTGGGTCCCAGCCAAAAAGTGGGTTGCAGGTCCATTCTAGATGACCCTCAAGTGACCCGCAACCATGTCAAGGTTGTGAAAAACAAACTTTATTTTGTAGTACAGTGAATTTGCAGCACAGAGTTTTTACTTTGAGGAGCAGTTTCCTGCTGTAGAGTGAGATTTTTTTGTTTTTTGTAATTGAGAGCAGTAGCTATTTTACTTTCCTGTTCTTGGTGTTATGTGGGATTTATTATTATTATTTTTATGTTTTTGGTGGGCCTGCCAGTTTAGAGGGCATATTTTCTTTAAAGAATCATCGAAATTGTAAAAGAAAAATGCTAAAAAATTATTAGGACTAGAAAAATATTTTTTTAAAAATCACACAATAATTGCAGAAAAATTCGTTGCCAAAAATGATTAATAAAACAAATCGCCAAAAATTTTTAAGTAGGAAAAAAAATTGCCCAATTTGTTTAAAGAAACCATGCCTTCCAAACCTACAGAGGTCCACAATGTCCTCAAACCTTAAAAACACCCCTGATTTTAACTAACTGCACTTTATTCTTGCAATATGTTCTGTTTTAAGCCCCCATGTTATTTACATTTTATCAAATCAAATTAATGTGTGGTAATTTTTTTTTTCATGTGTGGACATTGAACTAATGACTAAGAAGAAATCTGGACCCAGTGGCTGGACCAGTAGAGAGCCACTGCTTTAAGTTATGTACATAGGAAGCCTGAACAGTATAATAAATGTATTCTGCAAGAGTTTCAAAACTTAGATTGAATCTGCACCTTTTCTCCACCGGGAATTCTTTTGCACCTTTGTGTAAATATTGACTGGATCATAGCAGTCAGCTCAGCTGCTTCTGTGTCTCCTCACATTTTGGCTTGCTAGATGTCCATTCCAAATGTAGATGGTGACGTAGCTTGTAAAATTGAAGCTTTAACGCTAAATTGACCTCAGTTGTGTAATAATGAGAAACCTCCAATGTACGGGGTGATACTTGAATTATTTATGATTTTCTCTACAGTTCGCTTGCCTTCTCGTTATCAGGGCTGGAAATGAGTTTGCTGAAAACTGGCCAAAGTGAGATCTCCCCTCTCGGCTTACAGAACATGGCGCATTAAAGTGAATCACAGCAGACAGCTGGGGCCGCCCTTTATGGTAATGCACCCTCTACAATTACTGCTTCGACCTTCCCTGCTGAAGAAAAATGGGGAGACGTCCATTTAGCGGCCCTTTCAAACACTTAGTGGCAGACACGTTGGGCAGCAGGATCACCTTTTGCCTGACATTGACTCTTGTTTAGAGGAGACAAAGAAGACATTAGAAAGGTGACAGGTTGACAGATGAGATGCATCTGTCAAACAGCAAGAGGGCCGCAGCGCATTAATGCACCCAGACCGCCCTGTGCTGCACTGCTAGATGAACCCGGTTGGGGATAATGATGCCAACTACAGCTGCAACTAATGGTTATGTCCATTAAAGTTCAAAGTATTTATTGATTATTTTTTAAAGTAAACAACCGTTTATAAAATGACAAATGGTGACACTGCTCATCACAATTTTCTAGTGTCCAAGACATTTTGAAAATTCTTGATTCATTAAACCAACAGTAAAACTCACAGATATTCAACTGTATAATGAAAGCCGCATCCACTTGGCGAAATCCAGTGGATTTGAGCTGGGAGAAGTAGTTACATGAATAATATTCTGAAGAAGCTGCTTGGAGCTGGGACAACTAGGCACGGGTAAGATGGAACAAAGTTCATTTCTACAAACTACTCACATTGTTATGATAAAAAGCTGGTTGAAGTCAGCAAAGTATCCCTTTAAGGCACTGTTGTCTTTCCATAAAAAAGGTCATCAAACCAGGCTGCAAGTACAATATGAAATCATAGTGGAGCAATAACTATCTACTACTGATGCTGATGTATATATATTTACAAGATTACAAGATGTTTCAAAGTACAAAACCTTCATTCAAATCTATTTTTTTAAAGACTTTAAGCTCTAGCCCATTTTACACTGCCTGTTCAGGCCGGGAATATCGCGCCATCATGCCGTTCTGTATTTAACGTACGACTGTGAATAGGCGGACAGGGTGGACTCACTTTCGATACGCCACAGGGTGCAGTAACACTAGGTTCATATTGAACACAGAACGGCTGCGAATTTCCCAAATGTCATGATTTTCCATGGAGCATCGGCTGCTTGCTTTTGGCGCCCATGTTGAGCAATTAGACCATTCACACCGGACACGCCGTAGCCCCAAGCTGCATGGAAGGCTCACAAATCGCAGCAATAATTTCATCTTCCTGTTTTTTCAGCGAGTCATGAGCGAATGTGGCAGGAAAACACACTAAATACTCTGTTATGAATAATATAAATGCTAAATTAGATATAATATAAATTATCTGATTATGATAAATATCCAGTACTTCCAAGATTATTGTCAGGCTACTAAACAGAGAGGGACAGAGAGGAGCAGACACACATAGACACACAACGAGAGACACACAAGCAGACAGGGACAGAGCTCTCAATGTATTCTCAATGTGATGTGAAAGGAGCTGACCCATGCAGAGAAATGTGCTCCTGGTGTTAATAGCCAGGCGACTGCTGGAGGGCAGCTGCACAACAATTAACATATTGCGTCAGTATAATCATCACAGTCAGGGAGGACGGGATCATTGGCAGGTTGGGTGTGACGTTATAACAGCATGTTATGCATGCAACCGACAACAGGAGATTTAAAAAGTAACCATTAGCATTTAGCAGATGGTAACGATTGTTATTGCCATGTTATTCTATTGTTATTGTTTATTTAGCGCTGCCAACATGTATGTTTTATGTCACATTAGAGGTCACCGCTGCTGTGTTACACATTATGCCTGTCAAGCCTCTTTCGATTGTAGGATGCCAGAATGCAGCCTATAATAACAAATTGGAGCGGAGAGATGCCGCCATCGTTTGGTTCTGTGTAAAAATGCAAAGGAGGCATGAAGAAGGGATTTCATAGCAGCTCTATGGTGCAATTTCTGTGTAATGCACTGAAGTATACTGCAAAAAACTTCTCTTAACATCAACTCAAACATATTTCATGCAGCTACACAGCTGCTTAACTGATGCAAAACATGCTGCAGCAGGAGGGTAGATATAGAGTATATCCCTCAGAGCTTCATTTAAAAACCAATGTTGAGGTCTGATCTCTCCCCCACTCTCTCTCTTTGACCATTACCCATACTGAAGCTGAAGAGATGATAAAGCATTGATGTGGTGGTGTTAGGCGGCTTGAACCTCAACTATGTCTTCCAATATCTGTCAAAGCTTTGTTATGACTCATACATGTTACAATAAAACACACTACTTGGTCATTAAACAGTGTGTATCTCTACAAACTTTCATTTGTCCCCATAAGTCAGTGTCCAGTGAATTCCACAGTGGGAGACTTGCTTTTTGCCTTTTGCATCTGCAGTTTTTAAGTACCTGGGTAAATGGAAACCAGAAGAGATCACCACAGCAACTGTTGGCACCAGAGCGTGGTTGGTTGGTTGACTGTGTTTAAAAATGGGATTATCTGGTGAGATTCTCATGTCGAGCCAAACAAACAGTTGAAAGAGGAGGAGATGAAGTGCTGTGATTCTAATGGGTTTCCTAGAGTGGAGGTTTTTTTTTTAAAAAAAGGTGCTGCTCTCTGTATCTGGTGTTTTCTCTTGTTTTCTATTTAAAAACATAATTTCTTCACACCACTGATAGTCTAAAAGATCCTACAGTGGCAGTGCTCAAGCCATGCTGTGGCTCTCAACAGACAGCAACCTTACACTAAACCTGCATGATGTACATCAGTGGTTGTGTAAATTGCATTTCATAGGAGAGGAAGAGAGAGGAGGGAATGAGAAATGGTAACTCACCCTTTATCCTCAAGCTCTCAGGGATCCCATCCTGCAGAAACAACAGAAAAAAAAGAGATTATGATTATAACAAACCACAAGATCGTCAACATGTTTCCATTTAGTTGAGTGAGTGACATCCATTGGGCTTGTACGGTAGAAATTGTTTTCTATAGACCACTTATTACTTTAGCCAATTCACTCTCTTTGCAAACGGCTCAGTGCTCAACTGAGATTGTATGCCAGTGCAGCCATGACGTTAAGGTCCAAGGATTTTACTCTGACTGAAAGAACTTGTCTGACACAATGTTTGAATGGCAATTAATGAGTCAGACATTAATGTGCCATTAGGTTAAGTGCTAATTTGCCTAAGTTACATGCACAATGATAAACCTTTCAACTGGCCTACAGTTACATCCCCTATAATTTCATTTTGTGCATCAAGGCAAGAAACGTTTAATTTCACAGAACATTTCATACGTAAAGACAATTCAAAGTGCTTTATAAAATGCATTTAAAAGTTGAGAAAAACAGCATAAAAACACCAAATTGGAAATAAGACAGCAAAGAAACATTTTTAAAGGAAATTAAAAGAGAACAGAGAACTTGTATATAAATACAAGATAGGGGGGCAAGATTGTATGAGTATCTAAGGTTCAGTCAAAGGCAGCATTTTAAACACTATGGATATTTTTAATATCTTCTCACACCAAACTAATCAAATACCAAAGCTTGGTCAGTGGCCCGATGTGTCAAACTAAAATACTCTCAGTTTTTGACTGCCAGGGATAGTGTGTAAGTTTCAGAGTGTCTAATAATCACACAGTGCATCTCATAAAGACGTTAAAGGGTCCTTCAGTGCATCAGTATCAGCAGCCAAGGGCCACTAACTAAGCGTCAGTTTTGACAAGTCTGAAGGGAGAATGGGTTGTTTTTTTAGGATCTAGTTCAAGGGTATTTCAAAACTAATCTTTTCCTCCTTCAAATCAAAAGTTACATTTTTCCTGACTCCTATTTAATCATAGCAATTTATGTATCTGCTTGATGTTTGACTGTTTTCTACCATGTGTTGCCTTTAGATTCTGTCATCTAATTCATTTCTTCTGCCTTTTTTTGTCTTTCTAAGACTGGATGTGTTTATATGCCGTTTGTGGTGTCTTGCATCACTTGAAAAAAAAAATTGCAGCTTCTCCTCACTCACAGCAACCAAAACACAACTAAACTGTATTTAGACAAAAAAGACATATTGGAATCATTCAAGCCTACTGTAGAGACATAAAAAAGCAAACAACTATGACCCCTTGAGTAGGTGCACTATAAAATCAGCTGCATTTAGAGCATGCATGGTGATGATGGTTGTAGAAAACGCTGTTCTCAGGACTACTGTTCTGAGTAGTCTGCCGCTCTCCACAAAACCATGAATACGAAAGAAAGAGGCATAAATATTTGATTTCTCTACAGTGAAATCTGCATAGCTCATCCTTCTCGTTCTTGTACAGAAAATTTAGACTCTCTATCTACCAGCTCGAGCACAGTGGTGTTATGGAGAAGATGCATTATGCAACAGGTCTACAGTCAATAATGAACAGTGGTCCCTGACTGCCTACTGAAAAGAGCAGATTACCCAATTCCTGGGTTTGCACAGAAAATATGCATACTGTGTATTTTCTTACTAAAATATGCTTGATTTGATTCTAAGTCAATTAATAAAATATGTGAATATATATAAAGTACTTTACATATGGATAATTGTATCCAAGAGATCTCACTGGTTAAAAATTAATTTTGAATGCAAGATTAATTCAGCTAACTTTACTTTTTTTTAAGGTTACTACATTGTGTATCATTGTCAGTGATACTATCCGTGCCACTGTCTCCATATTGAGCTAAACGCTGTACAGACTCTGTACACTTGCATTAAAAACTGCAGTTGCTAATGAAACCATTTTAAATAAGATTTCAGTCAATCAATTAATCAATTGATTGACCTTTCACTTCAGCACTGAAATGAGTATTAAGATTAATAATAGTTATATATGTTTGGAATGAACTCTCCATTCCTAGACACCATTTTAGGACACAACTTGTTAAAGATTCCCTCCTTTAAAAAATGTGTTTTACTCATGTTGACGTCTAAGATGTTTGACCTTGACTCTGTGCAAAGTTTGTCACAAGAGAGATGTGTTCACATTCACTAAAGGGAAAGATGTCCATGCTCTTCCCTACAGTGTAAAATTTAAACAGACACTGAGAAAGTTACATGAGGTACATCACTTAATTCTGAAGCCAATCGCTGTCAATGCTGCAAATGCCAAGAAAGAAACCTGACACCTCCAGCCTTATCACACATATAAAAATCTCAGCCAGGCAGAATATATCTTTCTGCAAACTCTGACAAGACTTATTTATTACAAGATAGCAATGTGACTGATGTAAACACAACAGCAGATATTATATGTTTCTCATCAACTAACACTTTGTCACCTTATATAATATTCTCATACATTGCTAGTTGTCTATTTAGTTCCACAAACAACTCTTTATCTGAGTCTGACTGAGGCTCAAACATGTACAGTAGTGCTGATTCTCTCCCATGTTTCTTCTAACATCGAAAACAGACCAAGCAGAGGCAAAGTGCGACCAAGCTGCCACACAATGTCAATGGAAAGCTACGAGGCTGCTCTGTGCTGTGCCTGTGTGATTCTGCAGCAAAAACGGCCAAACTAAAACATGGCTTTATTTTTAACGGTAAATTGTGGAAAGAGAATATCTGCAGTCAATCAGTAACCAAAGTCATGTGACTCCTGTGACATGTTGCCCTATGTTACAAATCATTTTCAGAAAAATGTAAATATTGCAGCTAGTCGCAATTTGCTGCTGCTTGGTATGTTTTCACCTTGATGCACACGACTCTTTCATCAGTCAACCTAAGCGGTGCTGGTGGCTCAGTGAGAGGCCAAATTCAGAACTCAATGAGTGCGTTTACGTGGACATAAATAACCCGTTCATGGTCAAGTTTTTGAAGTATCCCGTTTATGTGTTTGAGCATGTGATCACCATATTAACATATGAGAAATTTGAATTTGCTTGCTGGAGTGCTCTAAAAGAAACTGGTATGTATACATGCAACGTGAATCCCCGTATCCCCAATATGATCGAAACTGGGATAAGCCTCATAAACAGGTTATTCGTGTCCATGTAACCTCATTTGATGAAAGATAAAGGGTAGATGTGCTTCCAGTCCCTTTTCAGAATTCACTTGTTTCACTTTTTCTGTAAGAAAACCATGCTAAAAAAATATTATTCACAGCAGAGTTTTTTTACATTCTTTAACAAAGAATAACTTTAATATATGGACAAATTTCCTCAGGCATAAAGCCACTGATTACCAAGCTTATCGTTTCGATTAAAATATAATAGAAATAACTAAAAGACAACCAAGTTAAACATCTTAATCTGGTTAACAGCCGTCCCTGCACATCATCTCTCTGGATGTTTCACAAAACACTGTTGACTTTAGGCACAAATCACAAAAAGCACCTGTGGCTCCCTGACATTCTTCGTACCCCCCCTCTGGAGGAGGTGACATTTGGAATTGCACTAGGTAGGGAAGATATCAAATGGGGCTTATTTGCATATGGCAGACAGTGTTCACACTTCATTTGTTTGAAGAGAGTGATTTCCCCAGGGCGGCTGGCAGGCCTGTCTCTGCTGCCCTGAGACTCTGGGGACGTTGAAGCACCCAGCTGTACAACCCGTGGCTCATCTGCCCCTGTCACAGCTAGCTGGCTGACCGCCCACATCTCTCTCTCTCTCTCTCTCTCGCTCTCTGGCTTTATCTCTCAACCCCCACCTCCTTCCACCTCCACCCCCGTCCTCCTTCTCCTCTCCCTCTTGTGCTTCAGATCCCTCACTCCTCCACACCATCAACTTACAAGTGCACTTCAACTTGAAACATATAACTGCAAATTGCAACATACCTGTATGACAAGTGAGGAGAATTTACAGTAGGACGCCCAAAGCAAGGCTGAATCTATCTTTTAGTTCAGACCAATAGTGCTGTGTGAAAAACAACACAGCTCCCTCAGTGAGAAAGCAGAGGTGCTGATGCAGAGGGCTCTGGGAAGAAAAAAAACACAAGACCTGGCAAAAACGTTTAACCTGGCTGAACTCTTGCTGCTCTGCAAGCTCATTTGGCAACAAACTGCACTGAACAATCAAAAATATTCCAAGTAGATTACTTTGAGATGTGATGTGTTACCTCTCAACAGTTAAAAACCTCACAATAGTCACTCCGTGATAATTTTCTAGAGCTGTAAAATTCTTCCTCACAGACCACCGTGTAGTGTTTTGGCAGCCGATATGTCTTCAAACTCAAAGTCTTCATCAAACAAAACGCAGAGGTCACATTCCTGCATCATCTAAACACATTTTGGGAGCTTTGAAGCATCAGTGTGGTGCGCCTTTTCCTTTGTGTGCTTTTTCTTTCATCCAGCACCTTTACCCAATTTGTGCGAACACTATCAGTCTTCTTTACCTGTGGCAACACCCCCACACTAAAGCAACCTCTCTCTTTTCTTTTCTTTTTTTAACACTGCAAAAAAAATCATTATATCAATAATAAGTAACACCTACAGTCTGTAAAGAGCCAAGGAACAGAAAAGATAAGCATGCAGCAGAACAGACTTTGGAAAACACAGTTTAACACCAGCGTGGACGTCGACATCTTGTTATTGTTATAGCAGATTGGCTCCATACGGCGTCTGCTTCCTCGGCCCCTGTGGAGCCTTTACAGAAGCTGGTTACCTCAGCCTCAGGCTGGCTGCCATTTGAAAGTAGACAGCTCATCAAGATGAGTGACAAGGGCTGGGGCTACAACTGACCAGCTGAGGAAGAGGAGGAGGAGGAGGAGGGAGGAAATACTATTGACAGTAGTCACATGTAAGACAAATAGTGTCTATTTCAACTTAAAAGGTGCAATAAGAGCTTTGATTCTTAGCACGAGCATGACTGGTAATTTCTCTATATTCCCCCGAGGTTGAATCAGGCCGGGTCGACGCCAATTTACCGTTTTTGTTTTTTTAAATAGATTGGGAGCCCTCATACGTAAGAGGATAAGAGAGAGAGAAGGGGGGCAGAGAGATAGATAGACTGACGGGACAACACTCCCTTTATCCCCCCTCCCTCTCTCACACAGTGAGAGATGTGCGTTACATGCATCGAAGAGCAGTGATCATCATCTGCATACCCGATCGCCATTGCCCGCCGTGTGCACTGTAAAAGAGAGACGTACAGAGGGGCGCAGCCCATTCTGCTGACAGGCTTGGGCCCATAAGTGCAATCGCTGCTGGGCTTGGACAGAAACTGTGCGGATAGATGTTCGGGCCTCAGTTTTTGGGGCCCGATCAAAGCTCTAGGTTATCCATATTACTTGTTTTCAAATTCAGAGCATATCTCCTCACAGTCAGCTAGTTAGCTGTGTGCCAAAGGAAAAAACAATAGATGTTCTTACTAGGGATGTCCCAATCACATTTTTTTGCTCCCGATCAGAGTCATTTAATTTTGAGTATCTGCCGATACAAAGACCCATAAAATGCCTTGATCAGCCCCTTAGCTGATGTTTAAGATCCAGCCCTGGCTCTGGGAAACATTATTCCTTCCAGTCAGCAACAGGGGACTTTGTCGCATATGTACTGGACAGGGGAAAGGCCATAGATGTATACAAACAAAAGCATTGGGAGCGAGAGATTTCTCCAGATTTGTTGACTCCACCTTTAACTGAGCCAAATCATCTTGTAAATGTTATTCTTGTTGTATCTCCTATTTCCTGTCTCTTTATCTCAATCTCATTTGCCCAGCCCCCCTCCCACTCTCTCTCCCTCTCTCTGCTTATCCCCTGTTAATCTAGATTTGCCATGTGGCCAAGCCAGTGCTGGATGGATGGGGCTTTGCACACAGTTGTCCTTGCCTCCATTTTGTTCGTCCTGACATAACAGCTTGATGTCAGAGCGACAAACCCGACAAATTGTCCCTCGTGCGAGTCTGGCCACTACTCCACAAATTTCACAAATTGCACACTCAGTCTCTCCATCACTCTTACAGTGAAACTCTTGATGAAAAAAGCTTGAATGAAATAAGACTGTAAAATAAAACTGCCATGTAATAGAAGCTTGAGAACAGTAACTTTGAGTGGTATTCCCATTACAATCAATTATATTTAGGACTGGATTCTAGTGGCTGGGATCTGTGTCCCATTTTTGAACCCATGTGGAGGATTTCACAGTGAGTTTTTGAAACAATACCATGGGAATTATGGGTAGAGCATGTGACCGGCTGTTTATGGCCGAGTGCGTCCTGGTGATTGAAGTCTTTGTGAGGAAAGCTTATAAAGGTCGGCTCAGATCCTGTTACCCTTGTCAAACACTGTCCTTCAAAGCAAAGGAAAAGGCATAATATTAACGCGGCCACTGGTGTATCACAGCTTGTGGCGATGGCCTCAAAGGACGTTCGGTGCTTTTCACTCATTTGCAGATGTGAAAATGAATGCAATTATGTTGTTTAGAAAAATTAATGTTGTTTTTGTACCACCACGTTCCATTAATGATTAACGTGAGTAGAATTTAATCAAAATGTGATGCAAACTAGATTTTAAAGTAGCTTTTTAACTGGTATAATTTTGTAAGTAGAGACATTGAGTGCCAACAAAATTTTAAATCTAAACTCTGAGCTATGTTCTAAAACTTAGTATTGCTTTTCGACAATCTGTGGATATCTCATTTTAAAATGACGGTTCTTTAACGCTGCTTACTCAACTGTATTGACAAGTGGATGACCCGAGCCTCCCTGCAATCTAGCCGGCAGCGGAGAAAATTCTCTAAGCCACAAAAAGGCCGATGAGATAGTTTGGAAAAAGGGCTTGCAATGTGGCCATTTTTCACCAAAGGGCTGTAAATTTCCTCAGCTTAGTTTGACAGGCGGATAGATGAGCGGAGTTTACCTCTGTCCTCTCACAGGATGAATTGTAATGGTATGCAGATGCTGTAATGACATCCCTCTGCGATGTAATCACAGCGCCAGGCACATTAATTTCATTGGAGTGGTAAAGCACATACATCATTTTTGTAGCTTCTCGTCAAATTCCCGCTACATGTGAACGAACATTAGTTTAATTATTAAAGTGCTTCTGGTTTCAAACCAGGCCAATAAATAGAAACGTGTTAGTTTCAACAAGAGATCATATACTGTTTGATACAGTAAGGCACTATTCACACCACCTTCAAAACCTGCTCAGCTGAACTAAGCCTACTTTAAGAAGGTATACATGCTTCATTCACATGATATGGCATTAAAATAAAAAGCACATAGTACACTAAGTGTAGCGCATCAGAGAATAATGTGAAAGCAAGGATACCTGTGATTTTGTGGGGGGGATTAAAGCACAGGCAGGAAAGGTTTCAAGTGGGAAAAAATGTCATGCAAATTTCTGAGTCAATTCAAGGAGAGCTACTTCTAAGATCTGTGTCTCCATGTCTTTCAAACTACCTCTAAAATGAACTTTAAAGATTTATTTTCTAAGATGTTTTAAGCCTCTACCATGAGACACAACACAAATTATGAAACTGTAGATTCCCCATGAGGCTGGGTCATATGGCTTAAAAATAATAGCCCAATATTTTAGGGCAGTATGGCGATACACAGTATATATTTTGAAATCAAGTAGCAACTGTCACACTGAAGTTAAAGTACCGTTTCTGTCGATGTTTTTGTTGTGAACATGAAGCTTCTGGTCAACAGTTAAATGTTAGCAAAATGTCAAACTGGTGCTTTTAAACAGCAAGATTTATTCACTGTGAGCTGTGAGCAAACTAACAGCCCATATACTAACTATATATACTATCCTAACAGTTTATAGTTCATATATTAATAGCATTTGCAAATCACACTGGTGCTCCATGTTTGCAAAATGTGACTAAATAGTCATTATCAGAGCTCTGTAGGTACAAAAACACAGCCTTGCCTGCTCAAACTATTGTTAAACTCGACAAACGTTTAACTGTTTCGGTGGCACCATTTTATGTGACGATTTGTTGACTTCATATATTGACAGTATATTTAAGTTGCACTGATGGTTCATGTTCGCAAAATGTGCCTAAATAGTTGCAGTCTGGAGCCCTGCAGATACAAATAAAACACGCTTTGCCTGGTCACACACTATCACTCTGGAGAAAGTGGTCTGGGTGGCCTTAGGAGCGTGTGATATATCATGTTTTTTTACTCTTTTTTTTTATCTTTTTGAGTCTGTGAGAGGGAGAGAGCCATGGGAGAGAGCAAGAGAGCTGAAACGCCGAAGCAAGTCTCATACTGGTGACTTAATAAAGATGACACGACAATTTATTCTTGATGTTCGCGATAGAGTCATTATCAAAAGCCACAATACAGTGAGTATATTGAACATATCACCCCTCCCTAATTCACCACAGTTTTCAGTTAAAATTCTGGCACCAGGATATTCCTCTGACTACACTTGATATCAAAACGCTCAATCTATCCCCAAAATCCTGCATCTAAAGGTGAAAACAGGATGTAGAGCTGAGGTACAAAGTATTAACAAAACAACAGTACAATGCAGCACTCATCACAGAGATACAGTTAAAAAACAAGTGAGTAAGACTGAGATCCAGCTCTGTCCAGGCAGGGGTGGATGTTGGATCGTTTGCCTCTTTCTTACAGTATAAAGCATCCCACTCTGGCAGAAGTGCTCTCTCTGCAGTTTACCGAGATCATATTACAGGATTTTTGGGTATTGAAGTTTAAATCTCTTTGCTTCCTTAACACACACACACAATTTCCAGAGTAGCTGTGGCTAGAAAGAAGCAGAACTCTTGCATAGCTGATATCTGCGGTCTACGTGTCTTGAAAGCATCTCTCTGAATAAATCTTGTTCAAAAGGTCAAAATGTGTTTGACCATTGTGTCGTTTTAACAGCTCTGCATCGCTCCCAGCTTCTCGCTCAACTCTGATACAGTCAAAATAACATTCCTACCATCTGTTTCCTCTGTATCCCTCTCCCTCGCTTTCTAACCACCTCTTAACCCACCGACCCTTTGGTGCCACTATCTTTTCCTTTCATTCCCATGCAGAGTGACTAAAGCCTGCTGGAACAAATTTAAAATGCAATATTTAGTCTGAGGATGACAGACTGCCTTGAAGTAAAAGCAAACACAACAAATGCTCTATATTGTCACTGCAAATTTTTATCTTGGATTGGATAGAGAGGAGATGTGTTTACTGGTGAACATAACTGCAAAGGGGGCTTATGGGAAATGTGTACTGAAGGACCACAATCTGACTAATGCCTCTTGACAAAACACTTTGCTTTCTTCAAGTTCACGTCTGCCAAAAAAGTACATTTTTATCCCAGTCTGGCTCTAATTGATCCATCTTTTACTCTGGTGTTTTGGAACCAATTCAGTGGGGAAAAAACAGACTATGCTACTAGTTAAGAGGAAAATAAATGTAACTTGTTCCTTGATATGCAGTGAGAGGGATTAATAAACGTGGCAGATTTTGTTTGTGGGGCCTGCCCTGTAACGCTGAGTCAATAAACATTAAATTATATCTTTTACTTTAAACATTTAACTAAAATGACACACGACCATCCTCACTTCATTCAAAGCTCGTCTTCATCTTTGCTCAGCTGTGCCTCGCATAAATCCGATGTTGTCTTTGAAAAGACAGTCCCCTGGCACAGAGGGAGGGATAATGATTCATCAAGTATTTTTCAGTGGGCAGACAAACAACAACAACAGGGGAGTCATCTGATGGAGGAAGAAAGCGCCACTGTAATTAGTTTCATACTTGGCAAAAGCACATAGTCTTCTTGTTACGGACAGCAAATGAAAAAAGGCGGCGATCAATACCTTGTGTCGGAATCTCACGACTGGTCGATAGAGCGGCGACCTGAATCCCTCCTTGTTGGGTCTCCCGTTGGCGCCCAGCACAGCGAGCCCCAACAGTAAAATTGCCGCCGACCACCATCTGGCTGTCTTCATTGGTCTTTTCCTGTCAAAAACCAAACAAGAAAGGTGAGTGCTCTTCTCAAACACTCTGGGGGTTCAATACTGGTTAGCTGAGACAATACATCAAGTCTACCGTAATTAGTGTAGACAATGGGAAACGCAAAACTGTCGCTGGTTTAAACTAAAGCTATCAATACGTGCCCCACAGTCGGCGAGGAGATTAGATCTCCTTTTGAATCAATTAAGGGGAAATAGACGTCATGAGAAAATCAAGATAAAGAAGACAAAGAGCCAATATATTAAGGCAATTAAAGTGAGGGCTTTGGATTAATTAGTCTGAGTGTCTAAGTCAAGCAAATGTGATGTAGCAGAAAGATTACATCTTAAACAGTTTCCTCACACCCTCACAGAGATGCAGGCCAAATATTTGTATTTAAGGGAGTGAGAATATTCACTTTTCACCTCCAACAAAATGGCATTTTTAATAATTTATTGCCCTGTATAAAAACGAGTTTGACCTTTGCATAACATGAATTAAACAAAGCAGTGTTTGTGGGGGGAAAAACATGACCTGTAAGGAATCTGTGTCTAAGAAACAGAAATGTTCAAGGAAGCAAAAACAGGAAATACACAGAGAATAGGATGCATTTAAGCCACAGCTCTCGTATTACCTAATTGGCATGGGCAGTATCACAGTATTTCTATATACCAGGATATATAGAAATCCTGACAGTGTGATTTTAAATACCTTAAAAAAAGGATATTATTAACTTCATACTGAAGATGCTGTATTCTGTATTGAGGATGTTTTGCATGCAGTGTTAATCATGTGCCCTGGAGGTTGCGCCCGGGTCACATTGCATGTGTGATTAGTGTGTGTTCACATTGGCAGTCTTTGATGTTGTGGCACTGCTTCAGAGCTGCCTGCTGTATTTACAGACTCAAAGGCATATACTCCACTCATTTATGAAGCCGTGCAGCTTCGAGCAACACGATCCTGCACGTTTCACAATAAAATGCCTTATGTCAATGATTTCCTTGTGTCTGTGACAGATAAAGACAAAACTGTAGTAAAAGGTGGTATAGACTCAACATAATTTTCAATAAAACATTTGCACCTTCTTGATTCGCTGAGAGCAGCGCATATCATGCAGAAAAAACAGCAAGACTCTGTTTCTCTACATGTGCAATTCAGAAGGTAAATGATTGTCTTTCTCTGTTTATTTAGGAAAATGGGTGTAAGAATATTACCTTTTGTTGACAACTTGTGAGTGTATTATGTGTTGAGTAGACTGAAAATGGCAAGACAGCCTGCAGAATATAGCGCACTTTGTCATATAGCGTGTAGCCCATTAAAATTAGAGAAAGGTATGAAGGTATGAAAAATTAGATACCACTTAAGCCTATTACCTAACACAATTTAACAAAAGGGAACTACACAAACACAAGCACGCAAGCATTATGTTAAAATCTGCAATGCGCTTGTTCCCTCTTATTTTTATCCCTCATCTTTATCTGCATTTACGCCTTCAGTTCCTTGAGTGGCACAAAATCCCCTTTGTTAGAAGCGCTTTATAAATAAATTTGACTCGACTTGACTTGTTGATTTTCACAGGCAAACACTGAGCTGTACTTTCTAAGCCGTGTCAAGCCACCAGTGTCTGCTCATCATCCTCCAGCGGAGGAGATGACTGACAGCAGGATTGTGACCCTGCTTCCTTGTTCTTCTGGAGTGACACAGAGTCAGACAACAATGGCACTGCTGTGGCAGCTCTGTGGGCCCACACGGTATTCACTGGAGGTCAGGAGGTTGTGCCGGCAGAGCAGCGTGTCGCTTTGATGTGCTGGACGAAGAGGGAACACTGAAACTTTATTTTTATGACTTTATGTGACTTTTGCTGTCTTCTTGAGCTGCCTGACACCTGCAGATTTTTTACGCATTGTCTGCCTTGAAACTCCATCCCTTTATTTTTGTTTTTCTTGAGTAGGTACAAGGAACTTGGTCTCTGCACTGTATGTGATTCACACTGTAGAAATATAAACTTTCAATCAGAAGAACAAACATCAACAGATGGGGTGTGCCTATAATTCTCAGCCAGATTCAACACCCATTTTCCAGACTTATCGTTTAACCTTTGGAGGCACTGGCATTTAAAGTGTTGTTTAGCAAAGAAAACCTTGATACAGGGTTTCCACACATTTTCATGAACAAATTTTCAAAACTTTTCCACGACTTTTCCAAGATCCATAATAACTGATGTTTTTTCCCACTTGCCCAGCATCTTTCATATCACACTCTATTCAAACATGATTTCAGCAAGCTGGTATACATGGAATGAGAGACGGACAAAATGGAAAGACGTACGAGATGGTAAACCAGGGCTCCTACAGCTTAAGGCAAATTTTACAGTTTTAAAGACTTTTTTAATGCCACTCTGCACCAAATTTAAGACCAATTCTACAATTTGCAAAACTCAAGAAAAAAATAACATGAACCAACATTTTTTACATAGGGTTAAGGACAATTTTGTCATATTTGGTCCACTGAAAAATCTGGTTAGAACTGGGAAGTACTTTGTTGGCCAGTTTAACAAGAGAGATTTTGTGATTTATTCATTTCTCAAAAAACTGATGTTACTCATTATTTTGAGATTCTACGATGCAACATTTTTTGCCAACATCACAAAAGCCAGAGACCGAACTGTTTTACCTTGCTGTGAGCTGTAAATTCAACCACTTCTTCACCCTACACTGCAGTCTCTCTCTTCCAGTCGTATGAAAGTCAAAACTACTCACTACACAGCAAACCTGGGGACCCTAACATCCTCAGAAGTTCAATGCATTGACTAGCAAAAAAAAACAAAAAAAAAATCTGCTCAACTTGAAACAAGCTCTTTCAACTTAGGGGTCTCAGACTGATGATTCGAATCTCCGACTTTCAAGGGTCCGCTCTAAAGAAAACCGTGAAAAAGATACATCCATCACTAGCCCACCTGCTGGACCGGCCATCCACCTCACCCCTTTAAATTTACAGAAACGCTGAAGTCACACTGTCCCATGTGAAACAAACAAACCAGTTAATTAGAGCACACATTCAAAGGAAAAATCTACAAAGAAAATAATGTACACGTAATATACAATATCCTGGCAAAAGGATGTTGCTCAAAGCCTTGGTTTTTACCCTTTTTTCCTTCAGAACAAAGCCTTTGTAGATGAAATGTCTCGTCATGCCAGTCCCTCACTCCTGTCCTTGTCTGTGTGGTAGGGAGGGGGCATTCAAAGAGCCTTTATAATCCAGTGGGCATGGAGGTTTTTTTCCAAAGTATGAGTCGAGAAATTCAAAAGATCTCTGAACCTGGCCAAGTAATTGTTAAAACACCGTTAATGATCAACAGCACTACCAACCCCCTGCAGACATATTATGGTCGTTTTGTGCTATGGGGCACTAAAAACCACACTTATTGCCTCTTTAATGTAATCATATTCATTCTCTGTGCGTTTCCTCTCTAGATCCAGGTAGAAACCCTGCCTGCAGCTTCTGCTGCTCCACTTCTCTGCTAACACAGTCTTTTAGCCACACTAGGTGGATTACCATATCTGCGAGAACAATCAATCAACTTCTTTGCGGCGTCCCAGTGTTAAATGGGTTATTAATGGACTAAGTTTTGCAGGATGCTGTGTCAGAGACAGAGACATATGCACAGATTTTAAGAAGTTTAACTGTATCACACAGCACAGTTCCTCAGCTACATTTAACTCATTATGATCGGTCGCAACTGCAACATACAAGTAAGTTTTCAGTTCTACTTCTACTGACTCATTAGTAATCTTACTAGGAGCTCAGTTCAACTCTTAAACTGCCAACTATGCTGTTCTGTATTTTAATAAAAGAGCAAAGTTCCCAAGAGAGCAGAAACTGTCTTTACTGTGGATTGAACAATGCACAATTAAATTGTTCCTGTTCCACACCAGACTGCACAAAGACTTTTTTTCAGAGTTTTGTGGCCATTGGCCAGTTAATTTTCTTGTCATTGGGTCTATTTTTCTTTTCATCTTGTGCACCATTACTGTTAATGGGGTTTTGTGGCACAATGACAAACTACACAGATGGGAAGGAAGCAAAAGGGAACGCAAACATTGTACAAAAGAAAAACTGCCTTTGCAAATATTATTATTAAACAGCTTACACTCAATTGGTAGT
The DNA here is from genome assembly GCF_008729295.1 of Plectropomus leopardus. Taxonomy (NCBI): domain Eukaryota; kingdom Metazoa; phylum Chordata; class Actinopteri; order Perciformes; family Serranidae; genus Plectropomus; species Plectropomus leopardus. The sequence continues at coordinate 29,401,106 of NC_056471.1, forward strand.
GCTGTTAAATTGTATTGCGTTAGTATATTTAATTATTAATATCTTTATAATATTTTGTCTATCCCATTTATATTGATAAGGGTAGACTAAATAGGATTATAAACAATATCAAGTAAAAAGAAAAATGAGTCAACGTCATCACAAACTACAGCCTTAAAAATCACTAAAAATGTCTGACAAACACTGTATTTAACTAGGGATGCACAATAATATCAGCACATCATCGGTATTGACAGACATTGGCTTTAAAATGAAATGTCAGAATCTGCAAACATGCAGATTTGCAAACTAATATTTCTTTTTTATTGACAAAGTACAAAACATCAACCCAAAGTTTACGTATTTTTCTGATTTTTCACAGTGAATGAATATTACATACACTTAAAAAGCTATGTTTTTATGTCTCCCTCTGCTGGTGGGCCATTGTGATAAAAGTGTACATAAAATGATGTTAATTCCATTACAGAAGAGAGTTAACGATTACTAAAATTAGGTGGAGAAAAAAAGTGAATATATCAGTATTGTGTAACGGTTATCTGCCAAATGACATGGCATTTATTGGCATATTGGATATCTGCAAAAAATTCCAGTACTGTGCTTCTGTAATTTTAACTTTCATAGAGGTAGGATCTGCTGCAGGGCTGTATTATAAGACTGCATTAGTTAAGGCTTGGTATACCGAATAAACTGGAAACTGATTGTATTGTTTTTTGACATATTTCATTAAAGTGAAACTAATGCGACACATAATGTTTTCATTATAAAAGCCTAAAAGCAAAATACAGATTTACATTGAAAGAAGCACGACAGCTTTTAGTCTAAATCAAGCATGTCCAAAGTCCGGCCCAGGGGCCAATCATGGCCCTCGGACAGATATTAAATGACCAGTGGCTTGTCTTTTAAAATATATGCTTTGCTTTTTTTCTACTCATGGCAGGACTATCATACAAGATATGCACTAAGTAGGAACTACTTCATCAATTTCAGTTTGTGCATGTCAAATAAAATTATATATACAAGTCCTTGTGTGACAGAGTAAGGATGCATGTTTGAGTAAACAGTCCAGGCCTTATTTATTTGCCTTTGAAGAAGAGCAGACAGAAACAGTCTGGAAGTTTTCAGTGGACCCCCTCAGGAAGCGTCATCACAACTTTGGCTCGTCGTTTAAATTCCCCTGAGCACGTCTAAGCTTTGGCATTGACTTTCAAATGAAGACTACCTATTTCCCCACTATGTACACAATGCATCATGTCTTGACAAGCTCACAGCCGCTCTTCTCCAGCCCCCCCGTCTGTCTCATTCAGCAGATTTTTGCCAGTCAATGCACTCTGAGCGAGTATTACAAAAGCAATGTCCATAAAGCTCGCCTTACAGATACTACATTTATGTATATGCATCACATGACTGCAACACACTGGGCATTAGGTGGGCATATAAAGTGCACACATTGTAATTTATTATCAGTTATGCATGTTTGGTATGTCTGGAACATAATTTAAACATGACATGCATTTTCCTGACATAAGCACCCAAAGGACCTTGATTCAGAATTCTCTTCTCCCATGTGGCTATTACTAGTCAGCTTAGACTAATTCTGACTTATTGCTGATAACTCTCCAATTTACAGCTTTCTAATTACAGTCAGCTTGTCTCAAATATAATTAAACAAATTCTGAATCCTGAAGATGGCTGCTGGTCTACTGGGAACATTAAGTTTCCCCTGTTTCTCAGCAAACAAGACTGTATGAGCTACAGTGGAATTCATGATTGCTAAACAAGAACATATAGTTTCCACAGTCAGAGCAGCATATGGCACAAGTTAAGATATTTAAAACATTTTGCAAAAGGGCAACAAACCCTGTAGGAGAGTATTTTAGCAACAGCCAACATTTCCCTCAAGCATCTGTTTTGTACTTCTAGCCACGATGTCTTATACAACGTGTCTCACAACAACAAAACATTTTTGCTTATTTCTCAATAAAATAAAAAAAAAAGCCCTGAAGCAGAAGTGTAATATTTAAGAACCAATATTATGAAATACTACTCACTCTTCATCTGATAACATGTATTCATATGCACTTGAACAAAATTACTTTTCTTGACCATTTTTATGTAAAGAGGACCTGTTCAGTAAATCACAGTGTGGTGCAGCAACACAGAAAAGTGTCCAATCCACACAAATGCACAAGATTCTGCTGCCGTGTATGGTGAGCTTTGTGCACAAAGGAGGTAACAAATTGAGAATAAGAAATCAAATTTACACAACCAAGATTTCCAACAATTTTTGGGAACTGAAGTAATTGTCTGCTAGTGACCCTTCGTCGTTAGTTTTTATTTGTCTACTGGTTTTGATTAGTTTAATTTGAGAGTAATTATGTTTGACAAGTCAAAACTTTTCAGTGTGCTGAATAAGTAAGAGAAGAAAACACATTAGAGAAACATCTAAAGAAAATAACCTTATGATTGTTGCATAAAAGATTTTTTTCTACTTTCCTGTCCTGTTAATCATCTTGCCAACCGTCAGACTCATCCTGTTATCCCTCATTGATGTTTGCTATCTTTTGCCTCTCTCTTACGAAGGTAATCAAGCTGTGTGCTAGGGGTGGCCAGTTAATCGGATTCTAATTTTTTATTACGATTTTGGCTTCCCTTAATTTTCAAAACAAGACTATTGAGACTGAATGATTTTTTTATTTTTTAAATCAAGCACACCTCTTCACAGCAGACATGCTCAGCCCCTACTTTCAAGTTTCAGCAGGATTTGTAAACAGTGTTGCCAACTATGCTACTTACTTGTTATATTTAGCAGCCACCAGAGTAAGCAAGAAATGTATTAAAGTATATTACACATCATTGCTTTGCACGCTGCAATGGACAGACAGGACAGTATACAGCTCCTTCTAAGGATTATGTTCTATGTATTTCTGTTGCTGAACACACGCAGGGCTGCAATGCCCTACACTTTACAACTCTCTTAAGTTCCCAATGAGTTGTTCAGTTGGAAAGACTAGAGCAGTGTGGTTGTACTGCACAGCCCCTCAGTGCAGCTGGGGTAAACTATCAGTCTAAATCTATGAGTGAGGGACCGGGAATTGTTGGAAAAACATGCATGTCTGTGTAAACTGACCATGGCCAAACACTCAATCATCCTAATAATTAAATTAATTACTGGAATGAATGACCATGTTAAAGGTTATATTTTGGAAGTTTTTCATTCACTGTCTTTAAAGCAAACCGGTTAATATGTTTTGTTTGGGTGTGTTACATTTTTCAAGTGCTAGATATCCTATTTGTGAGAAATACAAGGTCACACTTCTGCCACATTAGCTTATCTAATTCCTATTCTTATGCTGCCACAAAACAAACCTATGACAGATAGAGTGCAAAGATATTTCAGAAAATGCTGCCTGTGCTTCCCTTGCAAATAATTTAAAAATCAAAGCCTGTTCTGCAAGGTAGACATTTTTTCTTTAAACCAATATTAGCCTCGTCTGAATAGTGTCTTTAAATGCCATTTTTGCAAACTGTGTTTGAAACCTGTCAAGTGTTGAAATGACATTTGAAGATGCATTCATCATTTTCCTGCGACAGCAACTTTTCAGCACGTTGGCAGGTATACCTTATTATTTTCTATGGTATAAAATGCAAAGTGTCAAAAGAGGAAAAATAACTACTTTTTTCATTCTTCACTGTTATTTATCCACTTTGCTGAGCATGCATGCGTTTTTTCTGCAATCACCCTGCTTCAAAGTCAGCCAGTGTTGCACATTCACACCAGGGAGCAGTCCAGTACAGTCGGACGAGCTGTGCAGCTGAGCTGCTTACCAAAGCTCAACAGTTCCACTGTAGCATGACCGAAGACAAGGTTATGTTAACTCGCCATGACCAACTGAGATTTTTTTAATAATCCTAAATGAGCACAGTATGACCTCTACAGAAAAGAGAAGTCCAAAGCATTACATTTAGCTCTACCCTAATAAGGCTATTCTGCTTTTAATCAGATATGACCCCAAGTCAGAATGGTAACTGAGACAACTTCAATCTCCAAATATTCAAGTGTTTTGTACTGTCAATTGTGTAAATTTTAATTTTATATAGGTATTTTGAAAAGACAAAGAAATCAAAATCCATCTTCTAACATTGTTGGAAATGTCCTTTTTCAGAAAGTGCAGATATATACTGTTAGAAGTAAAACGTTCAAAATGTAACTTAAGTAAAAGTACAGAAGTATTAAATATAGTTAAAGAAAAGATACCAAAGTAGGAGTACTCATTGTGCAGAGTGGTTCATTTTAGTACAATGGAGTACTGGATAGTATTGATAGATTAGGTGCCACTTTAATATTGCAGCTGGTAAAGGTAAGGCTACTTCAATTACTTTTTATAGACTACTGCTATTTAACTTAATTTATTTGTTTAAAAGAGTTTGTACTAATAATCTGTAAAGTAACTAAATTCATCAAATGAACCCACTTTAATATTACACATACTTCTAATGCCCTGTGTATAAAATGCCCTTTTCAAAATCAATAGATTTTTTTTTTTACATTATTATTTTTTGTGCAGTGTCAAATACTCACACTTACACCACCCTGCACACAAATGAGCTTTTAAAATCAGGCTATAAAAAATATTATACATTAATATGATTCTTGTACTTTCAATGAGTTTATAATCCTAATCACAAATATCAAATATTTATTAATTTTCAGAATGTTAACCCTTTAAATGCCAAGCTTTTAGCATGATACCACTGTGTTTATAAATGACTTTTTTCAATATACTACATGCAAGTTTTTTGTTTTTTTTTAACATTATCACAACCTGGAATATGACAATGATTTTCAGCAACACTGATTGTGACAGTGCACCTAGTGGAAATAGCATGTATTTTTATCCATATGCCAAACACGGTAAAAATAACCTCATCAGGTGAAAAATAGGAAAGATTACATAGTCCTGGGCAAAAGCCCAGAATGACACCTAGAAATTATTTAATAATATAATTATAATTATTATTTTTCACTTAACAGTATGAATGTCACAATTGACAGTGTATTTTAGACTTATTTTAGGAGCTGAGTCGGGAATTCCAAAATTAAACAAAAATGCACAATCTTGCCAAAATGTATGCCATATCCATGAACACAGCCTAAATTACTATTATTATTGCGCCCATAAAATGCGCCCAACAGTCCATAAGGTATCCACAGCCATAGAGACGTTGACTTATTGCGGTAGGGTTAATGTTAGTGGAGCCTAATTGTGGCAGAAAATGGAAATACTCAAATAACGTTACCTCCACAATTATAAGCAAACTCTTCAATACCTAGTACCGAGTAAATGTTCATGACTGAGTTACTTCCCACCACGACACAGCATGTGAATTATATAGCGTGCAAACGCTTTACCAAAAACATTGTGTACTTTAAAGTAAGCTAGCGACGCTGAGACTTATTTACATAAGTTATAAAAAACAGTAAATAATGTCAACTTCAGACAAAGCCACTACAGATTTATCCCCATACACTGACACCGCTAATCTCCAAAGTGACAGCTTTAATGTTTGGCTAAAACGTCAGCATGTCCACCGGACAGTTAGTTTGCGGTGACGCAGGTGGACTCACCGGGAGACGTTAGCCCCGCTGAACGACGGTTAGCACATCCGCAGGACGCCGTTTAGGCCGTTTCCGTGAAAATTAAGCTCATTTTTCGGCAGTTGTTGTAAACAAAAAGCCACGGGGAGGTTGGTGGACGTCTAAGCAACATTTCAGGAGAATTCATTTTGATAAATGCGGTGTGTAAAGTCACAAAAACACACCGCAGGTAGGAGCCGGTACAGGTGTGTCATTTACCCAATAATAATCCAAGACGGCGGAGACGCTCTTCGTCGTTTACCGGCTCTGCTCTGCAGCGCTGTGCTCGGTGCTGCCGCCTGTGGCCACATGCTGGTATAGCTACACTACCAATACTAACTGCGCATAAATTGCATTAAACTGTTGTTCAAAGTAGGTAGCTACTAAAAAAAAGTGTCCCCAGATTAGACTTGCTTTTATGTGATGTCGTCTTTTTTAATTTTTAATTATTATATTCTTTTTTATATTTATTTATTGTTGTTATTGTAGCTTTGTACATTTATTAATGTTCTCTCATATTTTTAACTTACATGTTAGCTTGATACACTGCATTGTAGCACAAGGCACAGTTTTACAGTTTTTTATATTTTACACACTTTACACACTCACATTATAGTTTAATATTTTACACATTAGAGCTGATTGTCTTTTTTGGTATTTTACATTTATGTCCACGCACTTACATCCTGAGAATATTACTAGGCCTAAATATTATTACAAAAAAGGGAAGTTAGGGACTTACTTTTCATACTCAGTTACATTTAATATCAAGAAATTACACAAAAATTAGACTTTTACTCAAATAATTAGTTGCCTTTGACTTATATCAAAGTCATTCTCTGGTATGATATCTGTACTTTTACTCAAGTATGGCTTTCAGGTTTCATGCATACTGCAATTCTGATGTACTTGTACTTCACTTGAGCATTTCCAGCATTCAAGCTACTTCACACTTCTACTCCAGAACATTGCAGAGGGAAATCTTACACTTTTTACTCTACTACAGTTAGGCCTATATCTGGCAGCTTTAGTTACTTCAAACTTACATTTTGCACAGAAAACATAATGAGCTTCTAAAGTTATATATTGAAAATGCAACTGGTAAGTGACACAAAAATAACATTTTTTCCCCTTTTTGTAGAATAACCACAAATCTGTGTTTTCAAAAAAGTTTGTTTGCATGAACAGAAAGTCAGTCAGTCAATGTGTTTATTTTTTAAATGTATTTGTTTATTTAGCAGTTCATTCATTTTATTTATTTTTTCATTCATTTCCCTTTATTGAGATAGGGTTGTTGAAGCATGGAGGGGGAGAGAGAAGGGATGACATGCAGCAAAGGGCCAAAGGTTGGAGTCAAACCCGTGGACGCTGCAGCGAGGACATAGCCTCTGTGCATGGGGTGTCTGCTCTACCAGGTCAGTTACTGGATGCCGCAGCTTATGTTTTGTTATTGTTGAGTTAGGGAAATTTGCTCATGACGCAAATTGAAATTTGGTTCTGAAACTGTACGCAACAGACAACAAAGAAAACAAAAAATGTCAGACTAGATTAGAAGATGTTGCTTATCTTATTCAGGTTTTCTCCTCTGATTGGTCACTATAAGACAGAAAATCTCCCCCAGGGCCATTTCCAGTCAATATGAAGCCCACCTGCATGGCAGCAGTGGCACACGGGCCTGTTTCAGCTAGCAGGGATTCACTGGTGCTGCCAGTTTGCTCTGTAAACCAATGATTTCCTAGAGAGGCTTGTTTGAAATTATTCAAATTGTCAGCGAGGTCACTGGAGGAGAACATGAAGTCAGCAGATAAACGGCTCTGCTTTCCTCTCTTGCCCCCTCTTCTCTCTCACCATATGCTTCAGCTGACACATTCCTGACCTCCTGTGGGCAGATCACTTTAAGCACGCTCAGCGGTATTTCTATGTACAGATCAATTTGGTTGGAGTACTACAGTTTGTCTCTGAGATATCTGGAGAACACTGGAGCATCTGCTGTGTGTTTGCTGCCCAAGCACCCTGCTGCAGCATGTCTTATTTGGCAGAGTTATCATGGCACTTCTCATGCTCATACATCCCCGGCAGCACTGTACACTGATAAAGGACTCCTTCAAGTTCAAAGCACGTCCAAAACCACAGGCGACACACTTCCCCCAGGGGTAGTGTTTCCGTTTGGTCCTTGTTCTTCCCTTACAAATGCCCGAAATGATGTGCCAATCTCTCAGAAGGAGCACTCCCTTACAACAAAGGATCAGAGGGACGACTTTGAATGTCATACATGCCTAAATGAGTATCTCAAATAGTACTCATGTTATGTCCCTGCATGAATCATTTTCTCAAGAATTCCTTACATCCTGCTTTGCTATTATTTTGGTGCATCAAGGAAACATCAGCCCGCCTCTGTAGTCCAGACATTTATGATGTGCATGAAAATGAAACACTCGAGGTTTGAAAAGGATATGCTGAAAATGTTTTGCATAGGGCGAGGGGGGGGGACATTTCTTTTTTTTTTCTTGTGGTACTGGAGGAGTAAAAAGCTCAAACAGCTCAAGCACACCATGCTATATTTCTTTCTGCAAGACTTGCAGCCGGCGAGACAGTTAATAAACGGCAAGATAGGTTCATAAAAAGGGGCAGCACTTGCCTAGAGGTTAGAGGCGTTGGCTGGTGAATGTAGGGTCGTAAGCTTATATGAAGCTCATATAAGCTCAGAGAAAGCGAGTGTTTGAAGTAAAGGGGCAAAACTCTTTCCCTTTAGATAATACTGGTGAGATTCCCCCAGGGAAAAAGCACTCAGCCCCAAATATCTACTCAACTACAAACTGGTCAACAGTGTAAAAAATAGACTGAGGGTTCCCTTCATATCTTCAGAAAAGACAAATCGGTTATTTGAGCTGCTCGTTACAGGAAGAAGATAGAGATTTGTACTTGTAAAATAACAGTTTTTATCTACAGATCTCAAATTTCCAGACACAGGTCTCATAAATTTACACAATGAACTAACTGTACAGGCACAGTAGGCTATGATACTCAACTTACATCCTGTGGGCAAATCTGGCCCCCGACAGGGTGCCAGGTGGCCTCCAAGCCATTTTTTAAATTTACAATAAAATTAAAGTGAATCCCACTGGGAACTGTTTTTGTACTAGTATACATAAGGTGCCAGAGTGCATAAAACGGCATCTCAAAAGAGCTTGTTCCCCCTCACCCCCCAACAGAGGTCCTAGCTAAGTACCTGATGTCTTTGAAATGTCCTAAAATCCTAGAAACATCCTGAAATCCCAGAAATGTCCTAAAATCCTAGAAATGTCAGAAAATACTATGTCTCCTAAAATCCCAGAAATGCCTAAAATCTTAGAAACTCCTAAAATCCTAAAAACATCCTAAAATCCCAAAAAAAACCATCCTAAAATCCTTAAAATTTCCTAAAATTCTATGTATGGGACTGCTGCAACTGGCCCCTGGCCTCTTGTCTTTTAGCAAAAGTGGCCCCACTGCTTACCACTGCTTTAAACTTCAAATTAAAGTTGAACTTACTGGCTGTAAAGTTTTTTAAAAGATGTTTCTTATTCACCTTTTAAAAATAAAGCCATTTTTAAAAGCCTGAAACATCCCAAGACTCATAATTTTCCTTCCCAGACTGAGCAAATCAAAGTTGTTAATTACAACACTGATCACAAGCCTGTGCTGGTAATTCATTACTGATAATATGCAGAATAAATGTGAGATTGTTTATTGTTAATTTCCGGAACAACTGCCAACCTGTTCAGTGTGCATCACTGATTTTTGCCTAATGCATTTTTGGAACAGTCTCCACCTCCCCTAAAAATGACAAATAATTTCCCAAACTCTATAAATCAGTTAACATCCTAACATTCTTTTATTTCCTTTTGTTTCGTGCAGAGAATTCAGTCTTTGATAGTGTTTTCTTAACATATACCAAGACAGTATGACACTTTAATTTCCACTGTTTGTACAAGGCCTTCATAAGAGAGGCATTCAATTTTGAAAATGGTCATTTTTTAATTCATCATTATGTAATTTGTCTAAAATTTTCTGAAGAGAACTGGTCTACAAAAGGTTCCTTTGTGCAGGTGTTGAGTTTGCTCAGTTGCCATGGAGGTGACTTCGTTGACATGCAAGCTCAGTAGCAGTTATTATTTCCTCCTTAGCATCTCTCAAAATTCTCAGCCATGTTGGCTCAGAAGTAGGACGCCTTTTCTCTTTTTATAAAGTGCTAAAAGCGCTATGGATTAAATGAACAATGTGTAAAAGATGCAGAAAATGCTAATAAGTGGATATCATTGCTGAGAACATTTTTCACAAGGTTACAAGATTCATTTATTTGTCATTTTACAACACAGAGTTGCACAGTGAAATATAAGTTTTAGACCCTTCACGCTTCACACTACACTACTTTCAAAGTCATCAGTCACTGAGCTGTTCACACAATGTAACTTGCTGTCTTGTACTCCATAGTTTTAGAGACAATGTGGTTTTCACACTACATGGCTGATCGGCAATAGAGCTGATTTGGCTGTTATCAGGCCGTTAAAAGGCTGTTATCTGTGGTGATGAGCTTCATAGAGATGGGTAAGTAGGGGCCTGCTGCACCTACCATTAGGTTGAGACGGTCATTAGATCAAACTTTATGCTAGAAAAGGCTTTCATTGGATTTCCTCGTGTCTTCGACAAAGCCTGTTTATACAAAAGGGAGGGCTGAGGGATGGTGGGTCAAACACAGGACTTTCATTCGACACACTACAGTGAAAGTCAGACGTGGAGCCAATATTTACCCCTAAATTTAAACACGTCCTTTTGGCACCTAAGCTAACGGAAAGGGAAAACTAACAAACTGGTGATGGTGAATGAATATGAGGCTTGTAATCACAGATAACAGCCCCTGGCTGATAAAATACTGGTTGAACAGGGTCACCACCCTTCAAGATCTTTCACCACCATGATGCATGGGTCTGGCAGGTGCTTACTAGAAAATGTAAAGGTTAAAAACTATTAGGTTATTAACTTGCAGAAACATAGCAATAGTCCACCTTCCACCCTCTCCTCGCCTCTCTGTTCTCTCTATAAAACACACACACGACTTGGGAAGTCCTGCAGCACCACTTGTCTCAGTCCTCAAAGCATTTCTAGTGCTCTCATTGGCTGTAGCTTGCCGATGAGGTCCGTGACAGGTCCAGATATTTTCCATGCTATTGCTAGATAGCCTTTTTGGCTTGCTTCTTTGAATAGTTCACAATTTGTTCCTGATCTCAAGCTTTTGTCAAGAGCTTCGAAACTGTTGGCGAGCTGAAAGCTAAATTTGTCTAGTGTGAATTGCACATTATAGGTCTAAATTTAAATGAGAATAGACAGATTAAATGTAATAAAAAAACAAATGTACAGTTACCTATATACAAATCTTCATATACTAGAGACACTGGGGTTTAATGGGAATGAGGCTAGTGTAAATGTGTGTTATGGTAATAAATCATTTTGTAAAACTATTGTTTCCAAGGTCAAGAAATAACTTTGATGCTGAAAAATAACATTTTGTAGCATTAAAGTAAAGAATATAGAATATAAATATAGTTTTGCTACCTTCCATTTTCAGTCCTTGTATTTTATCACTGTGTTTATCACTGTGCAGTAAAGTATAAGTACAGCGCTGATGTGCCTTCTTTGTTTTTTGGCAACAGCCTAGGAGCTTTATGTCATTGGTGTTGTTGAATTTTGGCACAGCTCTGCCACAGATCACTTGTCTATTACATTTTTCTGGCCAGTACCGTCACATCTTGACTTTTGTTGATAAAGTTTGAGGCTTTGGTTGTGTCTGTTCAGGCATGCTGACTATCACTGCACATGATAACTGCTGAGTCCCTCTGTTTATTCCAAGCTGTTGCAGCAGCTGGAAACATAAAATGCATTACTTCCTGTATGCCGGAGGATTTTTTTCTGGAAAAAGAATAACCTTGTACTATAAACCAGGTGCTTAGAGCCACAAATAAAGCTAAAAGCTGTCATGAATGGGGTATTCTTTGAATCACAATTCTGTGATATCAATTGGCAATACAGAATAAAACATTTTTTTCTCTTTTTAGCAGGAACCTTTCCTTGAACCCAGGAACATTACAGAAATGATTTAAACTGCAGCAACCTTTTGATTGCAGAACTGTAGTTTCTGTCGCCAATAATGTTCCTGCTCCTGAGGTAGTACTGCCTGATTGCTCAGGACCAAACAGGGCGAGTTTGTAGTGCTAAAGGTCAAAGTTGAATTGCTGCTACAACTTTTGTGCAGGATTTATTCAGACTGCAAGCAATCAGTGTTTGTCTGTACAGGCAATTTATTTTGTTTTAACTGATGTGTAGATTAAAGTTGTATAGCTGATATGCCAAACTTAAATTATGAAATCAACAAATAAGTTGAAAGAGTAGACTTTTGGCTGTGCAGATGAGGACATTGTTTTTCTTGTGAGTTAAAACTCCCTTTCTACCTTTGCACATTAATTTGCCTCCTCACTATTCTTTAGATCTTGAGGAAATGCAAACATCAACCCAGCTGCAAGAAAAAATGTTGGCATTGTATGATTCTGCAAACCACACATATGCTCTATTTAGCCACAGTGTGTTTGAAACGTAAAGTTTGAAAGTATCTGCTTAAATAACGTGGTTACGTTTAGAAACAAAAGCTACTTGGTTGTGGTTAGGAAAGGGTTCTGTTTACTTTAAATGTCACAGACAAGAAATGCAGCAATGTCTCAGTGAAAAAAGTTACTTTTCAGGGTACTATCCCAGCAGGAAACAAAGCAATTTTTCAGTTAAAAACATCCACTTTCTATGGCACTATCCCAGCAAGAACAGCAGCGATATCTTGGTTAAAAACAACAAATTTCGGGGGCACAATCTTGGCTGGAAACACATTGATGTCTTGGTAGAACAGCTGCTTTTTGGCAAGAAACCCGGCAATGTCTCAGTAAAAAACAACTGGTTTTCATTGCAATATCTTGGCAGGAAATGCAGTGATGTCTATGTAATAAACAACCGTTCTAGTGGCACTATCCAGCCTGTAAAAAAAGAAACAGATCTCAGCCACGTTTGGTGGCTAAAAAGCTGCTGGAAACACAGCAATAACTAAAAAACAACCGATTTTGTCATTTGTTGGACTCAAACAGAGATCTGCGGCTAATAACACCATCCGCCATCTCCTCCACTTCCACTAATGACAAAATCTGCTCATATACTACGTCACTACAGATATGATACATGTGAAATAATGATATGTGTTCGTGGTTTGCAAACCGTTCAGTGCCAAGATTTTACTTCTGACGACAGGGCTGCAAACACAATCACACCACAATAATTTAACTCATTAAGTTAAAAGTCCCCTAAGAACACATATTTCTTATCTGATGTGACTTTGCCTAAACTGAACCAGAAATATATTTTTCTGTAGAGTTTTGTTGATTTCAGATTCTGACACGGCGCATCTCATCAGCACTTCTTTCTCTCAGAAGGACACGAACAGTCTTGTAATCTACCCAGAATTCGGTGATTCGAAGCAACCTCCTCACAAAACCGTCGTTGTGTAATCACCGGCCATTCATCTGAACTGACATGGTGACAGATGTTTTGGTGAGAGCGTGTACGGCGTCTTTTTGCTACGAGAGCACTTCCTCTGCAGACACCCAGCTGTGCTGGCAGCTGTATCTGCTGACAGCTAGCATGGATTCTGCTTTGTGTGCAGCCTCTAAATGTCCTGTGATCTCCATAACTGGAAGACACATTCACGTTTAACATATTAAGCTCATGCTTTGACACAAACCGACTCACATGTGACCTTCAGCTTCTGCTCCAGTCTGTTTAAATTAATTAGGAGCTCCTGCTGATATATCGGAGGAAGATTTTGATCAGGCTGACGGTGGTACGGTTCAATGACACCTGAGGAGATATAATCCGATGCTTTTGATTTGATTTGCTTTTAACTAAAATAAATCAGTGTTTTTATGACAACACGAGCTCACCTTTAAGGCGCCTCTTTAACAGCAGCCTTCTGTTCATATGGGTGAAGACTTCATTAACTTTATCGTGGTTTGTTCTATTCACAGCAAAACTAATGAGCAATAGCTGCAATGGCATGAGGAAATAGTTGAAAAGGGCTCTCTTTTAAAAAGCAAGGCTGGGCTTTATTTCTTTTCTTTTCATCTGAGGAGCAATTTTCAGAAAGGGGGGATTTCTTTGTGCGGCTTAAATTGAGTCCAAACAGTTGAGCCAAATCGGAAAGGGCCTCCAAAAAGCTGAGGCCCAAACCTGGCACAGCCTTAATCATCTCTCAGATATTCTGGATCACGTCCAAATAAGAGGCACTTGAGCTGCCTAATGTCCCTCCATAATCACCATGATATATTAAATATGACCAGTTATGCTAATGGACTAATTCATTAACCTAATTAATGGGTTAGCTTAATGAATTAGCTTTAATTTGTGTTTATTTTATGTCAATATGATTGTCGTCATATAACATGTAGGTGTTGATTTCGACTCTGTGCGGCGTTGTGAAGCAGTAAGGTGTTATTTAAGTTTTTCTACAATGATATGCAAATGCATGCACTGAGGTGCTCCAACATCCGACTACATCATTCAATAATCCGCGGTATAAATATGAAGTATAGCAGGTTGTCACGAGTATGATGATGTAGTGTCGTGCAACATGTGCAGTGCTGGTGAGAGGTAAAAACATGGTGAGGACATGTAACACCATCCTAAAGTCACAAGATGAAGTATAGTGTGAGGAAAAATGTCTGTTTCGTCATATTTTGTCATTTGACTGTTTTTTTTTCCTTGAATGAAAGTTTAACCCTTTAAAACCTGGATTTACATCACTTTTTTGTGCTGCAATCAGCCTTTCACAAGTATTTAAACCATCGAACCGTGAGTTATTTTTAAAAATGGGAAAAAAGGCAATGAACAATTTGGCAAGAAAATGTCCCATTTTCCGCTGTTGTTTTTGTTGTTTTTTTGTTTGATTTTTTTGTTGCAAATGTTTAATTTTCTTGTACTTCTTTCCAATTTCTTGCTATTTTTTTGGTAATTTCTTGCTAAATTCACAGTGAACATCCTGTAAAATCCTAGAAATAATCACAGCATCTTTATATCTGTAAAACTGTATAATTTTGCAGTAATTTATTTTGAACTTTTAAAGCTACATCCTGTTAAATCCTGAAAATGATTTACAGTGTTGCTCATTGCCTTCTTCTCATGTATTTGAAGGAATTCAGGCTAGTTTAAGGGTTAAACTAATACGAGTTGCAGGGCATTTGATGTTTGCTCTGTTACCAGAAGGTTATGATTATTTTTGTCATTTTTGATGAGTTGTTTTTACTTTTTAAAAATGTGTTTTATACAAATAATTTATCAAACTGAATGCTTGATCTGCTTTTATTTTAGTCAAAGTTGCAGTTTCCGAGTTGCAGTGATATGTTCAAGAATTTGTAGGAAGGCTGTAACGCCACAAAGTCAAAAATAAGCCGTTTTGAGTCAAGGGACTACCAAAACAAGAAAGGATAAATCTGAGCGTGACTGACTGACTGACTTTCTGCTGCCTCATTAACATGCTGTTAAGGCTCTTAACCCCCAAATTGCTCCGGTGGGGCCGCTCAGTGGCTAGTAGATAAAAACCGTGGTTATTCAGGGCAGCTCTCAGGTGTGACTGTGTGTTATGAGGCATGTCGTTGTTTTCATGCTCAGTGAGCCTCACCTGCATGTGTGAAAGTTGGGGAGAAAAAGTTAGCTACTGGGCATAGACTGATTACTGAACAGGCCTATCAGGCACAGGCCCAGGGGACCAAAGTGTCGGGAGGAGGGCTCCTGCAAAATGTCAACAACTGTCACCTCAAGTCTACAGAAAAAAAATACAAAAGATATTAATACAATAATATAAAAGATACAAAAAGATGCAAAGGAACAGCAAAGTGACACAAAATGACTAAAAAGCAACACAAAGCGACCAGAGAACATAGAATTAACTAAAAGAGGCACAACATCTCAATAAGATGCTTAACAACTTAACAAACGCAACACCACATGGCCCCTGGGCACACACCCAGGGGCCTAAAGTTTCAGGAAGCCCCCAGGCCTTCACCTGCAAAATGTCACTCAAATGATCACTTATCGACCTGGAAGAGACTCAGAAAGTTCACAGAGAGATTGCAGGGAACTGCAAAGACATAGAAAATAACTACAAAAACAGGCAAAACAACTTTAAAGTATCACAAAACTACCAAAAAGAGCCAAAAAATGACCACAAAGTGACATAAAATGTTCAGAAATACACAAAATTACCTTAAAGAGACACAAAACAAAAAAAGATGCATATCGACTACAAAGAGGAGAAAAAAAATCTGAAAAACGATACAAACAACCAAAAATAACCACAAAATTACCACAAAAAACACAAAAAGATGCTTCACACCTACAACAGGATGCAAAACCACCACATAGTCCTTGTGTTTTGCTCCCGTGCAGTAGAGGTGGTGTACCCTTTTGCATATCTGTGCCCAGGAGCCCACTGACTCATAATACGCCCAAAGCAACGCGTTTTTTAGATGAGTTTTTGGTTAGAAGCGTGAATAAGAGCCTGAGAGACTTTCATGTTTTGTTCAAGACGTAAAATGCGTCAGTAAATTCCTAACTTTGAGGGCGTTTTGTGTCTTAGAAAAGGTGGTTGCTAACAAGCGGCTAAATGAGACCACAGAACCTCATCACGCCGAGCCTCGCTGAACACGACTTTATAACCTCTTCATGGTGGCGGCGTTAAATCATGCGACCAATGTAGTTCATTTATAGCTTTACATTAGCTCTTTACTTCAGCCGATTGCATTTAGGCTTCAAAAATCCTGTAGTGTTGTTCATTGGAGAATAATATCATGCTGAACAAAAAATCAAAGTATCAAAAACGTTTTTTTTTTATCACAGTTCTTCTCTTATTAGACTTATTATACAAAGTATTATAAAGTAAATGTTCGTCTTAATGCTTGAATTTTAAGACAATATGAGCTTTTTTGAGATTTTTCTTTTTTTTTTTTAGCTTTTTGCCTTAATTTGGGATAGACAGCTCCAGGCCCTTTGCTGCCTATCCCCTTTTTTGGGGACTTGGGCATCAATGTGGGTTCTGAAAGTCACACCAGGAAGCATTAAATAGGTCTTTGCTTTATTGAGCAGTACTCTTTTAGCTGAATTTATCTCTCAAACGTGACTGTCAAAACTCTAACTATCATCACAATAAGTGAGCAGGGTTTGTGGTTAACTGGTTAAAACATCATAATTCTGAGAAAAAAAACAGCACGGTCCTTTAAATGTGGTTTACACCAGCACAAAAGAATTTCAGAGAAACTCTTCTCATCATTTAAAAACTCCTCATATCAATCACATCTCAGTCCCTACTGTACATTTACAAGCCCGAGTTCACTGCCGCGCTACATAATTAATTCAGACTTCTTAGGATTTGTGAACCCTCACTTTCGCTGGACTTCAAAGCAGCAACTTGCCGTCTACAACCGAGCTTCTGAACCCTTAAGGAGCCCGCCGCTCCGACATCCCCGACTCATTAGACAGAATGCACGGCTCCAAATGCCGAGTGGATAACAGCGGTGCATCCCTGTGCCACCAGATAGCAGATAAAGCAGGAGATAGGCCCTTGTGTAAATTTGTTGGCTGCATGTTGTGATGACATAATTCATTATCCCCCGTCCTTTTTATGAGGCTGTTATCTGTTTCATTCAGATATCTATCCAAACGCATAAAATGTGATTACACTGAGCTTTGAACTTATGCCGGCGTGTTGCGTCTCACTAAATCCCCTGTGCACCACATTTTACCACTGGAGGAGGAACGTCTCCAATTCATCCTGGGAGTGTGTGTGTGTGTGTGCGTGTGTGTGCGTGTGTGTGCGTATATGTGTGATTAGATAATGCATAGTGCTGTCTCCTCTATATTTATGTCTACATGGCTGTCAATCATCTCTTCTTACACCCAGAACTCTAATTAAGTTTTGATATACTCGGCTGCCACTATCGGGGTCACACAAACAGATCATATTTTGCATGTTTGGAATATTTAGTGAATGTGGGAATATGTGAGCCAGTGAGGACGGCAACAGTGGATGAGAAAAAGTTATTTTTCAGGCCCTGCAGAACCCGAGAGCTAAATCACTTTCAAAGTTAATCTGCTATAAATCCTGGCAGGCAGTCCAAATCTAGGCAGAGAAACTTCTGAAATCAAATGTGGAATTTCAATGATCCTCGCGCTCAAAAGGCAGACGTGATTCAACGACAGTCTCAGGAACGAAACAAAGCAGGTGTTTCCCTCCTTGCACTGTAGATTGGATATTAAAGGACTTCTGCAGGACTCACAGTGATGTCAACCATGTGAGACTGGTGTACACACGGAGCAGAGGCGGAGGGATTTAGAGCAGGAAAACATTAAGGAAGTCGTGAGGGTAACGGGAGTTCAGCTGGTCAATCACTGGAACGTTAATGAGCCTCTGATGTGTTTCTAACTCAGCAGCTTGCTTTGTTCTCAGCAGGACTATGGATGTTTTGTGTTACGGACTGTGGGCTCCCAGTGATCACTAAGACTCGCTGAGGGCTCCTGCAGAGACTCGAGCATTATTTTCTAAACTCACAAACAGGATGTGAAACTGTCAGTTTCACCTTTTTACGTCATATTTTTCAGTCAATCAAAGTCTTCTGTCTATTTAAAAGTAGAAATATAAAAGTTCTTTTACTGGATGGTAATGACGAGCTCCTGGCAAAAAAAACGGTCCTGCTAGGATGCTAAAAACATGGTAAAAACAGTTTCCCAACATTTTCTCATCCCAAGTCGTCACATATCGGTGCTATGAAGTGGACCTCTGCATCTCTACGCTCTTGTTATCATTTATCCAAATTTTGTTATTTTAGTTAAATGTTACTTTTGTTCTTGGCTTCATATGAGTGGAGGGACAATTCTGCTACCTGCTAGGCTAATTTATGCAATATAAAATATCATAGGCTTGTGGTGATTATATGTGCATGTTGTATTTGTGTAGTCATCACATATTATCTCTATGTCAGGGACCTCCGTGTCTATATATTACATTATATTATTATGTTTAGGCAACATGGTAACCAACGCTGGGACGTCAACAGACGCACATGCTGGCACAGATGGTTGGTAAAAAGAGGTACATGGAAAAGTGTAGAGAAAAACCCTATCACATTCAGACAGGAAGCGAACACCTGACTTCCACATAAAAGTCCAGGGTTTGTTGGATCCATCCACCGCCGCTTCCTCCCACCCACCCTCTAAGGACCTTCAAGCTCCTTATATTATGTCATTGCTGGCAGCATTTTAACCTGTCACCATCCAGCGGCGTATTATACATACATGAACAGTTTCCTCCACGTATCACATTGCCACATACGCGTATCATACAGCTGCGAAAGGTAGCTTTTGGCATTGAGATCATATACTGAATATACTGCAAAAACTTCAGTATTTGATGACTTTGGAATGAGATCAGGCTGCAATGGTGGACAATGAAACAGCTAAAGTAAGTGTGGCAAACAAAAAAACAGAAAGTTTTGGAATCAGGAGTTCTGTCGATATGTGTCGGTGCTACTTAGTTGTCCTTAGTTGTCCTGCGCATGATTACAAGAGGCTATCGCTGGCTTCAAATGGGGTCAGGTTTACCATGTTTACGAAAAGAGTCCAGAGTGTGCAAGTATTTGTGCAAGTCTCTCTGCTAAGCTAAGCACAATATATTATATATTATATTTATCATACAGACATGAGAGAACAGTACCGATCTCTCACCTAACTTTTGGCAAGCAGGAAAATAAGCATGTTTTCCGACATGTCAGACTATTCTTTTAAAGTGCTTGACAGCTTGTCAACTGGATCTGCTGAGAGGATCATGGCATAATATTCACTGGTTCCCCATACCTGTAAACTGTTGCAAGCAACATCTACACCACCTTATCTGCTCAACATATTCTGCTAAAAGTTCCTAAAACAAATATGATATTCGGTCTGTCGTCACAGCGGTCTGCTGCAGGCCAGAGCAATTTGCCAAAAACACTAAAACTGGACAATTTTATCCCTGTCAACTTTCAAGGACTCTACTATAAATGTTCTCACTGATATATAAAGCAGTTTGATGACCGGCTAATATTCTTTAACCTTTGTCTGTCTGCTGTTACCTCGTGCATATTCTTGCTCTCTTGCTGCTGTTGTCTTTATTCCTGTTGGTCTCTCTGCTTGTGTATGCTGCTCTTGTCCTGTTGTTGTCTGATTCTGTTGTCTGCGAGCTACCTGTCCGATGCTTGTGTGCTAGACTGCGTGTCATTTATGTGGTGCCTGTTGTGATTGCATGTAAGTAGTGGGTGTTTTGGAAATGTCTGGATGTGTGCTGCTTTCTCTTTTAACTTTTGACATTTCTTTTTTTGGCCTCTATACCCTTCCCTCTGGATGCTTTGCCTGTTTCCACGCTGCCACTGAAAATAAGAATTTGCTCTAAATGACTTGTATAGATAAATAAAGGTTAATGAGTGACTACATTATTGTACTTATTATGAAATTTTATTGCATCTTTTGTTCTTTATATTCTTTTTTTTTCATTTTATATTTTATATTTTGCTTTGCTTCCATGTCGGACTGCAGCATGCTTCTCCAAACTGGGGGTGTGCTGACTGACATCTACTGTATGTTATATACTGTCTATGGATTAAATAAGTACCTGTCCCTATAGATAAAAATAAAATGAAAAGAATTTGCCAATAGCATTGTGAGTTTTTATCGTGTTACAGTGTTTCTGTTACTGCAAAATGTATTCCTGTCTTTCAAAAATCAAAGTAATGAGCATCACACTTGCAGTTTTCTGTTTCGAAAGTAATTAAAACTAATCAAAGTAACTTGTCTTCACACTAGAATCTACTTCCACTTTCAGGAGAATTTAGGGACTGTATTTTTGGCTTCTTACAACTGGCACTTGCAGAAGAAACTCTAGGTTTTCTCAGACTATATAATTTGTCTTTGATCCACTCAGGCAGTCCTCTAAGAAATGCCAGATAGCACACTGTGACCAGTCCCCAGCTGCCAGTTGTACTGTATGAAAATTTGAACTAATTCATCCTCAGAGAGAGTACGCATTATTCATCACAGCCCTGAATAGCCACCAAGTGAGAAAATGAAGTGATTCTAATATATCTCTCGTCATACACAGGATTTCTGTCGAGCTTGGCACGACATCTGAGAATTATAAATAGCCTCCTGTGTGCTATCAGCTCCGATTGTACCCCGGGATTTAGCCAAAATTATTAACAATTAAGATGAGCGACAGAACACCACAAAACATTTAACAGTTGAAAACACAGTGGGTCCCAACTGGTCCATTCAGTGGGTCCAGATTTCTCTTTAGTAATTAGTTTAAGGTCTGCACATAAGAGAAATTACTACATATTTAATTTGATTTGACAAAATGTAAATAATGTGGGCTTAAAACAGAATGAAGTAAAACATAGTGTAAGAATGAAGTGCAATTAGGTAAATACCAGGGGGATTTAGGATTTGAAGACATGGGGCCCAGCCTCCTGTAGGAAAAAAGAAAATCACCAATTAATTTTAAAGAAAACAGACCTAACAAACCAGTGGGACTGCTGGTTTCCTTTTTAAAATCTGGAGGGTTTTTTTATTTAAAAAAAAAAAAAAAAAAAAAAAAAAAAAAAAAAAAAATTTAAAATTTAAAATAATACTATCAATAATATAATTTATATATAATATAATAATCTGATAGTTTATATAATAAAATAAATAATAATTTAAAATTATTGTTGGATTCTCAAATGTCCAGCAGTCCTTTAACACATCATGTGGGAGGAAAGCGTCATGCATTTTCCCCAAGTCACTCAAGGAAAAATATTTGTAGCTTTGGGGAGGGAAAAAAAACAGCCACCCCCTCCTGTTATAATAAAGAATAGTCCCTTAGGCCTAACCACACTTCAAGATAAAAGCTCTGTGCTGCAAATTCACTGCACTTTAAGATAAAGTGTGTTTTTCACAAACTTGACACGGTCGTGAGTCACTTGCAGTTCATTCAGAGTGGACCTGTGACCCACTTTAGGACCGTGCCTCACCAGTTGGGAACCACTGGTTTAACACATCAGAGGTTTCAGGACCTTTTCTCTGCAGCGACTCACCTATAAGTTCAGTGTGACAAAGGTTTGACAGCGAGGACTTGTGCATTATACAATGCACATTACAATCATTTACGATCGCAGGAGCGTCGACATACGAGGCGGTGGCAGGAAAGACCTTGACTTTTCTTTTATGGCCGTTTAATTTATAGACCATTTCAAATGTCGTGAGGTACAGGCTGTCGCTACAACTCTGCAGGAAGAAACCTGGCAGAGGCTCGCTGGCTCTCCCATTGTTAACAATCATTACATAATCAGACTGATCTGATCTGCCGTACTGTGCCCGGAACAATGCCGTCACACTTGGCCACAGCGCCACTGGACACTGAACTGTGACCTGAGATGCCATTAAAATGCAACGCATGGGCAGATCACCTCGACGCCAGCCTCTCCCCAAGCGTCATACGCTTCCAACAAAAAGCAAACAACAGCATTATTATCTCAGAGACCAACACCAACTGAAACCAACTTTTCAAAGCCTCGAGTCTCACTCGCCACCAACCTGCTTGCAGCACACTGACAGGATTAGCACAGAAACCTCGAGCCCATTGACCTTCGCCCTTAGGGTTTCTGCAACTTCTATTATAGTCTGACCATCTGCCAAAAAGCGCCGAGACGGAGCACGAGCCGTCTCAATATTTCACCCGGCCTCGGCTTTAAAAGTAGCCTTGTTCTGCCGTGCTGTACGAAATGGGTTATGACAATAACAGTTTAACACTTGGAGTTCAGTCAAGACATGGAGTGGAGGAGGTCATGCTTCAGGAGTCGAGGGCTGTTCGAAAAGTCAGGAGACAGGGCCTCATACTGTTGCCGTAGATTGATCCTGGAAGCGAAATGGAAAAAAAAAAAAAAAAGAAAGAAATACGATCCAGGGGAAAACGTTTGACTGCACACAGAGAAGACATTCTCATACATCACTGCAGCAAGTTAAACACGTACTAATAATCTAAATTACACCGGCGTTCTCATCTGTAACTGCTACATGTGACCAAATGAGGTTTTCCATGATGCACGATAAAGAAAAAAAACAGGTTTTCCCTCCTTTAAACAAGCCCACTGCTTTGCCATAAGGATGTCAGTGTCTCCTGAACGTGGCAGCAGGATAACATATCTCAATGTGTGTGGGTCTGCTGCACAGTAAAGATTCCACATATTGGAGAGGGGAACAACAAAGACAGACACAGATGGGAGTTGGCAGCAGTTACAGCTTAGCTCCGAGTGGGAAGAGGGGAGATGGAAAAGGGAAAAGCAATGTTAGAAGTGTTATTGTTGAGGTGGGCTGGGGCAGAGCTACTGAGAGAACAAACAAAACCCTGACGACTGGTGTGCCAAAACATACAATGAACACATTTGAAATTTAGATCCTCATATGAAGAAATTAAAGGAACACTGAGCAAGATTTAGAGGGATTTAGTGGCATCTTGCAGTGAGAATTTTAGATTGCAAGCAGCTGAAACTTGTTCCAGTTAGAATTCCTTCAGTGTTTATCATTCAGGAGGTTTTAAGCGAGATTATCAGCAGAGGTCTCCTCCTCTCCAAAACAAAGGGCCGGGTGATTTAAACCAGTAAAAACACTGAATAAAGTATGTTAAAAACTGCTTTATTTTAAGTGTTTTTTTATGCTGTTGTTGTAGCGGGGCTGCAAACTATAGTGGCCGATATGAAAAAGCAAAAATGTAAATGGCAGTGTCTAGAGCCAGTGTTTGGTTGGTCCGTCTACTGAAGATACCAGCCTGCTCTCATTGCGGATTTGTCAAATATCACTACTTGATCAGTGATTTCATTGTCACAAACTGGTGCAAAAAGGGAACCTTTTGTAGCAGTATGATACTCTGACTGATTGCATATAATGAGTTGAAATTTCCTATAAACAGGATTTTGAAAAGATATAATGCATGTAACAGGCGTTAATTAACACGGCGTCCTGGTACGTTAACAACAGACGCAGCCAGATAGAAACATGGCAGCACAACATAGTGGACTCTGTGGACGCAGACCAGCTCCCTATGTAAATATAAACGACTCATTTTAAGGTAACAAAAACAAACCAAGTCTTATTTTCAGATGATTATACACTAAAGAAAAAACCTGTATTAATTTAAATTCAATTTCTGCTAAAAGATCTCTCTAAATCCTACATGTTGGACTTTTAAAGTGTTCCCCAGCTTGTTTTATATTGCATGCACAAATGTTAAATACATTTTTTTCATCTGTCACTTTGTGAAATATTAACCTTTAATCACAGCCTGATGGTTACAGAAAGATACGGACACCATCAGTTGCTGGTCCACAACTTGGGGAGGATTTAAGAAGTAAATAGCGTACAAACAGCTCTGATGGGCCCATTATAAAAGCGCTTTACCCTCCATATTGCTCCAGTGTGGCTGTAATGGGCAACACCCAGGTGAGTATGTATGTAACTGAGTGTGAAACTGATTTGTGCTCCAAAAATCTACCTTGGATAAATTCAACACGAAAGATTTTTTGGAATATCGAAGGAGTAGTTTGATATTTCAGTAAATAGGATTTTTACTTTCTCGCTGAGAGTTTGTTTCCACAATTAACTGCATATAAAACTGAAAATATATGTGCTTTTTTTTGGTCTAAGTGCCATAACAGCTTCTTGACGAACAACAGCTGGGTGCAGTGAGTCTTGCCATCACCTTGAGGTTGCCAGACAAACAGTGAGGACGCTGCACAGAAGTGCTGGATGGACGGACAAAATGTGACTTCTGCTATAATCACAAATTCTCAGATTTAGTGTAGCTGTGTAATGTATCAAATTAAACAAATGGGATGTTAATTAGTGCGCTTTAGAGATGCTGGTGGACATACAATTGAACTTTGGGTAAAACTGTCTGTCTCAAACTGGGCTTATTGCCCTCCATGTCTGGGCACAAACATGAGAGGAGTATTGATCTTCTCAGAAAAAAAAAGAAAAATAATTAATCAGTGCATTTTCAACATGGCCGAATCATTACTATAAAGGCTGGGTTCATCAAATTATAAAAGAACATATTTTCAGGGACATCTAGCCTTACAGATATTCCTTTCTCTTTTTTTTTTGGCCAAGTTTTGCAGTTTCCATTTACAATTTCCCTACTACAAAGGAAGTGAAGTGACATGATTTGTAATGCTCAAAGCATTGACAAGTCCCCAGTAACATCAACAGAAATGGAACAATGCCCCCATCCTTCTGCCTAGTTAATCTACAAATACAAACTAAAGCTATAATTTAATAACATATAATATATAATTTACGCCTCGGGGTCCCCTGGGAAGAGCTGGATGAAGTGGCCGGGGAGAGGGAAGTCTGGGTTTCCCTGCTTAGGCTGCTGCCCCCGCGACCCGACCCCGGATAAGCGGAAGCAAATGGATGGATGGATGGATATAATTTAATTATAATAAACTAGCAATACAATAACAAGCAAAGCAATAATCATAATATAAATTGAAATGTGCTAAAATACCTTCACCGATAACTTGTTAAAAATCATTAATAAAAAAAATTTTAAAATTGAAGAATTTCTTCAACGGACAGCCATGCATGCTGTCTAAAATAATCATTACTAAATAAAACCAAAATCATAAACTTAAACAACTTGACATGATTAGGACCACTGGCTCTAGTATTATCTATGGATGGAGTACTGAAGGGGTTCAGGCCCAGGGGCCCAAAGTGTCAGGGGGGCCCCCTGACCTTCACTTGCAAAATATCACTTTAATGAACAAGTACCGACCAGGAAGATACTCAAAAAGACCACAGAGACATACAGTAAATTTGCAAAGAGATACAAAACCAGACGAAAACAATCACAAAAAGGCATAAAATCACCACAGAGCAACACAAAACAAATTAAAAAAAGATACAAAATTACTTAATTAAGACATAAAATGACAAAGAGAGCCAAAAAGGCATAAACAAACCATAAGGAGACATAAAATGACAACATATCAACACTAAATTTTCACAAAATTACCACAAAAAGGGCCCATTGTCTCATGATCTGCCCATGGTATTGCAGTACACTGCAGTTTTATGTGTATTTTGTCAAAGTGTAGTCGCCGTTCCAGAACAGGACACGGCTCACGGGCGTAATTAACTACCGTCTTTATTCGTTGTATTTGTCTGATTGGCCACATTATGCTGCATGTGTAATTCATCTAGACAGTAGTAGCTTTCATGTATTGCATTTTCACACAGTATACTGTATAGTTGTACTTGGTTATGATAAATATTATAGTATAGTCAGAAATGGGTTTTTGAATTTTGAAATTTCTTTGGTGGTGGGGATAATGTTGACTCCATGAGTTCTGCTTTAGATTAAAACCAAAACCATAAGCACAACAGGATACGATTTGAGAAAATTTGGAAAGAAATCAGAGTATATTTCAAAAATAGTTTTGGATGTATGTCCAGCAGTCTCATATGATGACACATTCAGAGTTTTCTGATGTGGAAAGCATAATAACTACCATTTGCAAGAACCTTTTCACTGAATAAAGGCAATAATACTGCCTCATACCACACAATACAACACCTTATCCTTTATGCTTTGTTCACATTTAGTTAAATAGCAGTATGAGCGTACATGTTGGAAAGTCGCCTAAACATAATGGATATTATAGATCCCCACAGAGCCCGAAGGAAGCTTGAGCAGTTGTAGTATAGCTATTTGATCTCCCATGTTTGTTCAGTGTCCCAGTAGAAACCACTGGAAGCTTAAAATAGACAGAACGTAGCCATAAAAGGGCCAGTGCATGATCAGAATATTAGTAATATGGAATGAAAAAACCTTTCAGAGCTGTCGAATTTATGGATGCATCTGCACAGAAAGCTATAAAAGTATGAAACCAGGAAAATGCCTCTTAAAACCAGTTTGCTCTCTAAACCAGCCCCATAAAGACATCTCCAAGGGTAATTGGTAAAGATTTTTGAGCCTGCTGTGACACCAGGCCACCTGAGATTATTCTAAAGTGCCATTTTCAGTGGCAGCGCAATTGTCCTCCCCAACATACAGCTTCATTGTCATATCATCCAAATCTGCCCCCTCCAACTACCAGCCGACACCCTCAGACCTCCGGTGCCTTTCCTCTCAAATCCAAAAAGCTTTGATCAGTTTCCAGGCATTATTTTCAGTCTTTCTAATGAAAAGAAATATTGACTCAAAAGCCTTTTCCTCCCCGCGGTGCTCGAAGAAAGTCATTGTGATGACATGAAAAGCAGAGCAGCTCCATTAGCACCACTACCTGCTCAGCTGGCAGCGTCTCGTACCTGTTGTTAAATGGCTTAATTGGATCTGAGTGTGTGTGGGGGGGTGGGGCTGGGGGGTGTAAGAGTTTTCTAGTCTTGGTTTTGGTGGAGTAAAATGCTCCCCATGTGAGGATATTGCATTGGCTTTGTTGGTGTCCTCGTGTATCAGCTGAGTGTATCAGCATCACATCGGTGCAGAAAGCCTCCAGAGTCATCCCAAAAAATGAGCATTATCTTATCTCTCTTTCTATATCCCGCTTCAAACGAGTCTGTTATCCATAAAGAGTGGCACGTTTTTTTATGTATCCTTACTATATTCTGCACAAAATCTATAATATAGAGCCTGTATAAATGATATATTCTTTGGTCCCCGGTTCGGATTCAAGTGGAGAATCAATTAGTAAGTGCAGCCTTGAAAAACAGATCCACTCATTCATCCGATGCGCCACTGGAAATAGATTCTATCTTGTGGTTTCAAAGAGCTTTCACAGATAAAGTGAATGCATAGTGGGAATAAAGGGATTGAAGTTGGATTGTAAAGGCCCACAGATGGCTGAACGTTCAAACTGCATGGTTTCTGTAGCGTTAACACTTTCTTTGCAAGAATTTAATTTACTGTCGCAATTAGTAGAGAAAAGTGTCGGGATCATTAGTGTCTCTGTGTCTTGTAAATCACACAGAATGTCAAAGTTATGCAGTTAATAAAGTACACAGACTGCTGAGGTGTTGTAGAGAAAAACAAACATGCTGTCTTGTCCTTCTTACTCATTATTGTTAATTATAAATGCTGTCGTCAGACTAATCAGGAGTAACACCTGGCACACAAATAACTCATCGTAAAGTAAATGCTCAATTTTCAGCAAGCCCCAAGTAAAAGTCAGCATAATATTCTTACATTATTGGTAGAAAAAGTACATCTTACACTATAAAAGTACTCTCTAGCCAAAAATAAACCCACTATTAAGATATTACTTCAGTAAAAGTATGTATTATTAACAAAATGCTCTTTAAATGGACTGTGTAAGATTAGGGAGATTTATTGCCATCTAGTGGTGAAGACTGCAGATTGCAACCAGCTGAAACTTCTCCGGTTAGAATTCTTTCAGTGTTCATTGTTCAGGAGGTTTTTACTGGTAGCCGAATTGCCCGCAAAGGTTTTTTCTTCACAAAAACAAATGGACCTACTGATTTAAAATAGTAAAAACACTGAATAAAACAGTTTCAAGTTCTAAATCAGTCTTTCTTCTATGCTGTTTGGTGTGTTGGAGATGAGCTGCTAGCCCGGTATCTGCAAATCTGTGCTCACCTTTTTCCTCTTATAACTTAAGATCCAGATGTAGAGCTGGTTTGCACCGGAAGCCAAATCACTTGGAGATGTCTATTTCTCTCAAAAACAAACTGACACAATCATTTAAACAGGTAAAAACACTAATTATAGAAGTTTCACATTTAAAAAAAATATGTTTTTCAAATGCTCATGCTCTGTTTAGAGCCAGTGTTTGGTTTGTCCATTCTGGGCTTCTGTAGAAACATAGCAAAAAAAACACAACAATTCTCATCTCTAAATTTATGCAAAAATGCAAACTCAGTGCATAAAAAATAACCAAAATTCAGGAAATTAAGTGTTTGACACACAAAATGTTCCAATGTAAGGACGCCAAAATCTTCATGTCATATATGTCCCCCCTTTTCTCCCCTGATGTTGAAAAAATAAAACCTACGCCCCTGCATAAAACAGTAGTACCTCAAATATGTGCTACGTCCAGTACTGGAGTGAATACAGGCTGTATAGTCACATTCCACCACTGCTCACAGATACTATGATGTTTCTGGCTTTTATTTTTCAGTTTTAAACCTCTAATGAGTTATATACAATATTCTTAACCTCATTAGAGTAATTCTGCTGTGTTTATTGTCCTGTATGTGTAGCCTCCTAACATGATATCCTCCAACAGAGAGCTCCTCAAAGGCTCCCAGCCTGTAAATCTGAGTCGTATCGATGGCAGAACTTAATCTGGCTTTAGGTTAGCTCTAACTCCATCTGCTGCACCCATCGCGGCGATAAACAACAAAAATGACCCCCCAAATTCTCACTCGCGAACCATCAAACAACACAATTAATGGCCATCCCCGGCGCAAGAGCCCGTAATATAGTGCCAAACGAGTCAGGCGCAAATCTGAGGATGAAAAACAAAAGTATAATCCCTCTGCTGCTAACGGTGTCACTCAAGGATTAGCGTGCCAAGGAGAGAAAAAAATAACACACTAAGTACTACGCGGATAAATTAAAAGCTGTGGGCAACGTGGCGTGTCTCCAATCGGTTCAGAAAACATTGATTGTGTTACAATGGGAAGTGTTTGTGGCTGAGTGTGAGCGCCCCTGACAGAATAACTTCAGATATCAGTTGATTTGAGCCTCCGGGACCTGGCGACAAGTAAATTGAAATGGTAAGAGCTCGAGGCGGCAGATTGGGAGATATTTTCTGAGTCAAGGAGAGTGACCTGGTGGATTATTAGACAAGATTTGTGGCAGCTCGCCGATGATGAGGGTTAAGCTTTGCTGTCTGATAGCGAGTCTGACACACACACACACACACACACACACACACACACACACACACAGAGAGAGAGAGAGAGAGAGATACTTTTCATGGATGGATAACAATTAACAAACAAAATACACAAATAGATTTTTTTTACCTGTGTGTCCAAACGTAAACCATCCAGGAAGATAATCCAAGCGAGATTAGCAGGGGAACAGGGGGAAGCAACACTTCTCAACAAACTATTATTAATGATAATCTCCGGTCAAATCCACTGGCTGGTGTGTGGAGTAATTTCCGATGTGCTCAGAGAGAGAGAGAGAGAGAGAGGAAGAGATGTCCTCAGGAGAAGTTTGCACCTACAAGCAGCCAAAGGGGAGGTTGTTATTCCCAAAATATCACAGATGTACAGTAGAGGAGGACGCAGACGAGCGGAGGGATGTGGAGTTCAGCACCACGGCACAGTGGACAGCTCCGACGGCGCAGCGATCTCACCTCGGCCGCTCGCGGGTCTCGTGTGCGCCACCGAGGTAGGAGCCACCAGCCCCAACCTCACCTACTGGCTCAGTCCCGACCGGATTTACATACAATCACGAGGGCGGGAGGGAGGAGAGGGAGAGATGAACCAATCACAAATATCCCGTAGTGTAGGCAGTGTGTGCAACAAAATGAGGGCAGACTGACAGGCGGGATGTGAAGCGCTTCTGAGCCAGAGCGAAACTGTCCTTGACTAAGAGGGGAGGAAGAGGAAGAGAGAGGGAGAGAGAGTTGGGAATATTTATTTATTTATTTATTTATTCTATGGCTGCCCCACTCACTCACTCGCACGCGCGCGCACACACACACACACACACACACACACACACACACACACACACACACACGTGCTCCAACGATGAAATTGTGGGAAAAAGGTGCTATATCTACCGATTTATTCATTACTTTATCACAAAACTGTACATTAGCTACTGTATGACCTCCATTTGATCATCACAAAAGACCGCTAAATATATTAATAAAAACATTTTTCCGAGCAAATTGTATTTATGTATTTCCTTTAAAGAATTTAAGGGAAAACCATCCTCCAATAAGAAGAATAACACATTAATGAGTGTGATCGATCATGTTTTCTGATTTTTAATATACATTTAGATTGTTATTAGGCTATCAGTATCAGGCTACTGACATTAGTATCACAGTATTTCAGTAACATTTAGTAATTAAGTACATTTACTCTAGTGCTGTACTTAAACACAGTTCTAAGGTACTTGTAAAAGTACTTTGTGTAACTTTATTTTGCTGATGAAAATATTGCACTTTTTGATTTTTCATCTCATATCTCACACAAGCAATATAAGCAATATAATATAATATAATATATATATATATAATATAATAATTTCACACTGAATGTATCCATTCTGTAAACAAAGTCATTATAGTTAGCCTATATAGTTTTGATACTTGATACTTGATACTGATACTAAGTACATTTTCCTTATTAATGTTTTGTACCTTTATGTAGGATTTTGAATGCAGGACTTTTACTTGTAGCACAGTATTTTTACTTTCATTGATGTGACTAAGGAGTCTGAATACTTTTTCCACCAAATTAGTAGTAGTAGTTGTCATAATAGAAGTAGTAGCATTGTTGTTGTTTGTTGCATCCTGTATACACAAGTGCTGAACTCACATGGACTTTTAAGATGCCAAAAATAAGTAGTGGAAGTACTTAGATCTTAAAGTGAAAGTAATAACACTACATGGTATATTTTCTCCACTTTAAGTATGTCCTACAAACTGAAAGTACAGAAATATTATTAGCAAATCTAAACTTTTTTTCTGTAAGATTATCATCAACTTTGTAAGATAAATATAAAATATATAAAGTAACAAAAGTTGTAAAATCCATTTAACAGAGTAAAAAGTAAGTACCTCACTCTGGAATGTAGCAAAGCAGAAGAATAAATTGTAGAAATACAAGTACAAGCACTTGATATAGATAGTACTTATAGATAGTACTTCCAGCAGGAGAAAGCACAAATGCAGATCAAACAGACAAACTTCTGCAGTGATTTAGTGCATGAATGAGCGTAAAGGCAGGTGTTCTGAGCAGGTACAGGTAGGCAGAGAGGCAGGTTCTGATTAAAGTCAGATTCAGGTTGTACAAAATCCAAAGTAAAATCCAGAGTACAATGGCAACTAGGATGAAGAAGCAAAGGCACTGAGGAAGTGAGCTGTTTTTTGTAGAGACTGATGAGAGTGATAACAGGTGAGCAGCTAAATGAAGAAGTCTGGTGGAAAAGTATGAGGGCATCTGGTGGACCGGCAGGGAATAGCAACAAATGGTTTAGAGGAAGTGGACAGAGAGGCAGAAGGTCACAACTGAAGTATAATAAACATCCAACCAGTTGTAAAAATAAGGAATATTTTACTTAAATAATTATATGAGGAACAATAAAAATACTTTGTCTTAACTTAAACTAAACTAACAATAAAACCTGAGAGTGACAAAACATTTTAGCTACCTGAAATAAATCATAAAAACTAGAATTAAAAAAAAATCACACAAAAAAACTAAAAGTGACTTAATGGTATTGTCTCCTTACAAAACTAACTAAAACTGTCTTTAATTTTACTTTCTGTATATTTGGTCAAATTTTGTCATTGCAACAAGACTGAGGAGGCACTGGTGTAAATGTTGATTCAGATGTCTACATAACTGTGAGTCAGATGCCTTCACAAAGTGTTGTGTTTATCATTTAATGCCAATTATGACCCTCTTATATCTTGCCTGTGGCAAATAATATATACCTATTCCTCATATAATAACAACAATAATAATAATAATACAAAATATATAGGCAGGGCAAGGCAGCTTCATTTGTATCACACATTTCATACTGCAAAGCAATTCAAAGTGCTTTACAGAGCAATAAAATACAAAAAAAAAAAAAAAACAGTATTACTAAATTACTAAATTACTAAATTATTTTAAAATAAAATTCACCATTCACCAAATCACCAAAACAAGCCTAATATTGAAATGAATAAATATTTTACTAAAACTTAACATTTTATAGCACTAAAAAGTAAACTGAAATGAGCAAACCCAATAAAAATTAAAAAATTAAAACTAAATTTAAAAGTAATGAAAACTCAAAATGCACAAAATGCAAAATAAAACTGCAATACCTCTGCATCAGTCTAACCTGAATAACATAAAGTCTTTGTGCGCAGGGAGACCATTTAATACAGCAGTTTCTGTACTGTACATACTTGAACATACTGTAATAGTACACACAGAGAGATCTTTCACTTTGACTCGTCGTACCCCCTTAAGACCGCCTTTAAATAACTTGCATCAGGTCGAAACTATTTATGATGCATGAATGTGTGCTACATTTACAGAGCATAAGAAGTTGTGTTTGTCCTATGTGCAAATGCAGCTATTTATGAATTTCATCATTACTTATTCATGTATTTATTTTCGTTAAGCCTATTGTTTTTGCCTGGTTTCTATTCACATGAATTTTTCTTTCTACATTTACGCATCAAGACATCAGATTCTTAGTTTATGTACTGTACTGCAGGCTGCTGCTGGTTAAGAATGTATGCCACTACACTATTTACCTTATATATCTTTTTTTTAAATATATATTTTTACAAAAATACTGTAATAAATGTTGTCCTGCGTGCTTTGGAGGTGTATGGTGCAGATGTTTTATTGTATTTTCTTTGAAAAGGTTTGAAAGGTTTGAAAGTCTGGATATATCAGTGTAAAACTAAAATGAGGTGTCCAGAGTTGGTTGTCCAGACAGCTGCTCACATATACAAAAGGTTTTTTCCAGCTACACTGAAAAAAGACAATTATTAAACATTTGGTAACACACACAACTTACGTTTGTTCAACTAGACTTCCAAGCAGGTGTGTACACTTGAATAAAAATATTCATTTATGTGTTACTGATTTAAGAAATTATTTAAAGTTGGGTAACAATTCTATTTTTTCAGTGTATTAGTTGGATATAAATTAAACTAACTGTTGCAAGACAAGAACAGCAATATCGGACGATTCTGCAAAACATCAGTTTAACATTCAATGTCAGCATTTTTAAATCTCACTCTCTGTAGTCTTTGCAAGTGGAAGACTTGTTTTAGCCAGTAAACTATGGTTTAAGGTATGGCTGAGGTTTGGTAACTAAAACAGCTGGTTGATGCATCGCTGCAGTTGCCAATAAGGGCAAACGCTACAACGGTCTGAAACATTGACCTGCTGCAGCTTCAGAAACGATGCAAACTTAAAAACGCATACAAAAATCCAAAACAAATACAATAACAGCAAACATACACATACAGACATGAAGCAAAGTCAAAAAACACAAACCCCCCAAAACAAAAGCAGCAGAATAAAGCTGCACATCCAGTCAACAGAAGTTCTCCAGGCCTCTAGGGGGATTACTGAGTGGAACAGCTTAATTTCCAACCTGAGAGTGAGAGAGAGATCAGAGCAGAGAGTTTCGTCTTTGAAGCAGGAAGAAAACTAGAGTCAAGAGACAACATAAAATCAAAAGGTGTTTTTTTTCTTTACATTTAGCCTTATCTTTTACAGTCTTATAAAAGCAAACAGGTTTAACTGTCAAACCTGAGCAGATTATCTTGATTTCTTTCAAAAATATGGGACTGAGAAAGAAATGACCCAAAAAATTACCTAAAAAAATTGTATATAATAATAATAATAATAATAATAATAATAATAATAATAGATAACAACAACAAAAGAAAGATTAAAAAAGCATGGAAATGACCTGAAAAACATTTGGAATATATCTTATCATATTCCAAATAACTATATCATAACTTGAAATATGTGACAAATATAGTTTTCACCTAGCTTTTCTCTTTTTTTAAAAAGCAAAATTCTCTAAATCTAAAAAACAAATTTGCTCAGGGTTCAAAGGTTTAAATAGACATGAAAAGCAACTGAAAGACAAGTGATGTTGCTCCAAGTTTCAAAGGGTTTAGTACATTTGTTATGGATTTTGGTTCATGTTTTTTAATTATTATTGTTTCTGAAGCTGCAGCTGATAGAGAATTTTTGGTGAAGCAAGCGTTGGGTCAATATCAGGCCTAAAAGAGGCCTCGAGGTCAGATACTTGACCCCCACAGCTGCCTTTCTTTATGCTCGGTCTCAGTGGTTTTTGTGTCTGTTCTTTTGGATGTGTTGCACAGTTGGAGAGACAGGCAAGGCATTTGTTCAAACTTAGGGACCAACAGAGGCTTCTCTCACTCATAGATGTATAAAAAATAACCTTATTTGATAACGTTTCTTGTGTTCCTCAGGGGGACTGATGTACCAGTCTAACACACGGACACCTACAGAGTCTCTGGACGGCACACACTGTGTCCCACTCTGCATGTTCAACTGTGATTCTCCACGATCGAGTCTTTATTAAATACTGTGTGTAAATCATCAAAGTCTCCAGAGTTCCTCTTCAGTCACTGAATACCCAGCTCACACTCCTCATCAATAGGCCATAGCAGTGCATTTGGCCTTGTCTGCCATCATTTTACTGGTAACCAACACTGTCCATGGAAATAAATCTTGAGGTGTGGAATCGTCCATTTACAGTAATTATAGATGCATCCTCAAGCTTTTATGAAATTTTGTGCACATTTGTTCAGTCTCTCCCTTCCCTTCTTGGAGCTCCAAGTAGGCATAGGTACAAGTCCTCATGCCAAGACAACAAATAGGTTTTATGTCAGTGCCTTCAGGAATCAGAAAATGTTAAAATAAGCAGCACATATGACATAATAGTTATTCACAAAGCCAAGTTTAGACAACTAAAGCTAGCTGGTTAAGGTTAGAAAAATCTGATTATGGATAAAAGAAATTAAAGTTGTTTCTCCCAGGGGACCAAAACCCTTTTGAGAAACTTTTGCTGCATTTTTATTGAAGGAGCCAGGGACTGAATTAAGTTTAAGAGTTTCAGGCGGTAAAGTCCTTGGTCAGAGTAACAGCACTGACTGTTGGGAGGAGATGGGATGTAAACTGAGGTCTGCATGGTTAAAATCAGCCACTCTGTATGCCCAGTACCTCCGTCCTAAGATTTCATCACCATGCTTCCTCTCTTTTCTTTCGAGAGGACAGACACTATTTACCACAAGAGGTCACTTGTCAGGAATACTTAAACACAGGTCACTTTAAGCAACAAACAATGGATGCTGTTGTTTTGGGGTGAGGACAGGTCTTCTTGGGTGATACAACTAAGGTTACCTTACCTGAACTTACCCAAGGCAAGACAAAGGAAAAGGGAGCTTTTATCCATCCATGGCTGGACCAGTTGGAAACCATTGCAAAAGTGACTTCCACCAGTCAAGCACCCAACTACCAATTCAGCTAGCTGCACACTAGAATGGGGATTTCAAAATGTCCAAATAGCTAAACTAAGACGTAGAAACTCCTCAATGCGTTTCATGTCCATGATGATGGCCACAAGCCGAAATGTGTTGGTTTTTAAACAAAGTCGTTATAAATATTACAGGTGTCTCTGGAGTATCTACACCTTGAATTAATCTCCCGTCTCCATACAACTTGGAAGTAGGTGAAGTTGCTCCAGAAACCCTCAGCCTGACTCCAATAGTGAAACTAGTCATTTTGCAGGGGTTGTAATGCTCTCTCTCTCTCTCTCTCAAAAAAAATGATCTACTGATTTAAGACTATGTTTATGTTGTGCACAACAATCCAAAGCAAATTCCTTGTACGTGAAAACCTACCTGGCACTAAACCAGATTCTGATTCTGCAGAGACATCACAATAATGACATCATAGCAAAAGAGATGTTGCTGAAGATAAACAAAAACAAGAACCCCCGAGATCACTGCTTAAATACCTATCATGCTTACATGCAAATTTTGGACAGCAAGCCAAGTGCCTCATGCCTCACGTGTAGATATACCTCCAGAGTCACTTCTCCATAATCAAACATGATGCACGTGCTCCAGTCATGCAGCATATATGCCAAATGCGTTGTTGCACCTGCAGAATGAAGTTATAGCGTGATTCATTAAAGCAAATAAGACGGGGCTCTCCCTTGACATTCTCCCTGCGAATCCAGAGATTATGTTGCCACATCTGTGCTTATAAAGAACCCGTGTGTATACGTCACGTGGGTGCTGCTGAGATGGCGGTGATTTATCATGCAGACAATTGATGCCCTGCATGTTAAATAACTAAGATGGGAAGGAATCGTCTACGGAACATGTTGTAGTGTTTTGTTATTCAAGCTGGGAGTTCATTGTGTGTGTGTGTGTGTGTGTGTGTGTGTGTGTGTGTGTGTGTGTGTGTGTGTGTGTGTGTTTGTGTGTGTGTGTGTGTGTGTGTGTGTGTGTGTGTGCGTGCGTGTGTGTGTGTGTAGGCTGTTGTGTTGGAGAGTACAATAGTTTGTGGGTGTGTGTGTTCAAAGTTTGCACACAGTGGAGTGGTAGACAGTCCACTTCTGCATGTGTTTGAATTGATTTGCATGTTTCAGTATGTGTGAACTTGCTTTTGTGTGTGAGTGTGTGTGTGTGTGTGTGTGTGTGTGCGCATTTACACAAAAGAATGGCAGTGAGAATAATCAGCGTGTGTGTCTGTGTGTGCTGTTGTGTGGTGGAGACTGTAATAGATTGTGACAAATTGTATGGGGAGCGTCAGCAGGAGCACGCTCTCACAGATGTGATGTGTGGCCAGTTTCGCATCCCATTATCTGTTAAACTTCGCGGTGTCATGCGCGGCTCCAGATTGCGATGTCAACCAGATGTACATTCACTGCGACTGCTGCATTAGGACTAAGCATATGGCTCTCCATCTCCGGGCCTCTACCCGCACAGAGTGACATTAGTTTGGATCTATCTTCCAGAGCTGAGGCTTTTCATTTGACCTCGGTAAATTAATGCAGCAGTTGTGCTGAAGAATCGCACCAGCATACACTCTCTGAGAGCTAAAAAGACTTTAAGAGCGCTGTTGGTTAATTGAGATTTCTCATGTTTGTTACAAAGTAATTATATAACAAACAGCAGAAAGCAGATATCTCAAGTCAGCGATTTACAAAATGGTATGACTTCTGGTAAGCAGATCATTCAGTATGAGAGGATGTTGAAGGAAAATTATGATTTATCAGCCAATCAACAGACTGGTCCGCAGACAGAAAAACGGTTTTTAATTTTGACAGGTTAATTATATTTGTCATTTATCAAATAATAATGCCAAACCTTGAACAAACTATGTGGAACAAAGAATGAGTTGAAGTCATAGGCAATCACAGTTAACGTCAACAAAACCACATCAAAACATTTTTTGCAAACTCTCACACAGCGCATGCAGTATAACTCAACTCTCATTTATCCAGTCATGTTTA
The DNA here is from genome assembly GCF_008729295.1 of Plectropomus leopardus. Lineage (NCBI taxonomy): Eukaryota > Metazoa > Chordata > Actinopteri > Perciformes > Serranidae > Plectropomus > Plectropomus leopardus. Next base: position 29,439,157 of record NC_056471.1, read on the forward strand.
TTGGGTAGCATCTCTAAAGCACCCACCAAATGAGAGAAAATGAACCTCAAAGGCTGTTGCACACCATGTACAGGAAGTGTGTTGTGCAACATTAAAACCATAGAAAAACGTTGCACACCATTTTCAGACTGAAGGTGCCCCAGGTGCACTTGTCCGACCGTGAGACTGTTAATAAAGATGTATTTTAAATAGTAAGGTTTTAGTGAAAATGCATGCGTTTGGGAAGTGCTGAAGTACTGCATGAGTTGGGTAAAAGTTTGTAAACAGACATTTTGACATAGTTTTGTAGTTTTTTTCAATTCATCAAGAAATTCCTCAGCGATTATTATAAAAATGATCATTTTGTGGGTTGATTCCTTTGAGCTTTTCATATGAAGGTTGCTTGATATCAGACAGTCAACTTGTTACACTCTGTTTCCATTTCCAGTCTGAAATTGCATCCACTGTAATTTCTAAGCAATCATTAGAGACCAATGTATCCACCTGAATCACTGCAAGTCCACATGGATGTGTAGCCATGCCAACATCCTTGTTTTACCGGGTTTTTGAGACTGAAGTGGATTAGGTGAACACAAACTCTGATGTTGATGATACTGAGAACAGCCTCCATAATAGTGGCTATCTTGCCTATAGAGCTCACCATTGTTGTTAATACTCCTCATTGGTGCGTCACTGGTTCCAGCACACTTCCTGATAGCAGCTTGATTGGTGTTAATCCTGCCCGTGGGGCTGATTGGCTTATGTTTTATTTTTTATTTGACCCAAGAAATCAGTGCTTCATGTCACGATGCCAGACAATAAGTGGAGTTGGCAGATTCAAAAGTCTAGACCCAGACAAAAATGAAAGGGTTGGCCTCTTTTTTCATGCAAACTGAATGCCTTTATATTCTGGGCATCTTGTCAGACCTAACAATAGATTCTAAGGTGTTATCTTTTTCTCTGTGGAGCTGTGACGGCCATTTTTCACTATTTCAGACTAACCTTAGCACTTTGTCAAAAAAGGCAGCATCCTCATTCATCTTAGTGACACTTCATTGACAAAACCAGGGTCCTGACTTTGCTCTTTTGTTGAGCTCTTCACACAAAATGCCGGATTTTCGAGAAAAAGTTGAATCGTCCCAGTGCATTGTCCGAATTGCGTTTATAGCAGTGCAATACTTTGCAAAGTGAACTGTGTAATTCCATTATAAAGACTAAGACAGTGGATAAAATGATTGCTGACAGATTTAAACTGTTATAAATGCAAAATCACTGCAGTATCTTGCATCTGATGAGCTTTCATTTCATCTTCTCACTGGCAGCTGCAACATTCATTCATGCATTCATTCGTTGTCCGTAACCACTTGTCCTCGCAAGGGTCACGGGGGGGCTGGAGTTAATCCCAGCTGTCATCGGGCAGAAGGCGGGGTGGACAGGTCGCCAGACTATTGCAGGGCTGACACATGTGGACAGACAACGTTTCACGCTCACAGTCACACCTAAGGGCAATTTAGAGTCACCAATCAACCCGACCAGCATGTCTTTGGACTGTGGGAGGAAGCCGGAGACCCCGGAGAGAACCCACGCAGGTACAGGGAGAACATGCTCCGCACAGAAGGGCCCCCGCTCACGGACCGAACCCCATTCCAACCTGGGCTGAGAGGTAGTCCACTGAGCGTTGGTGTTAGCCCAACAACAAACACAGTTCAGGTCAACAACAGGTAATGACACTGTGGATGAGCAGGCAGGAGGAGGCAGAAGATCCGGAAACAAGTAAGTACACAGTCCAAACAGACAAACCAGTAGGGGACAAACAGCCAGGCGAGAAGCCGGGAGGTGAGGACTCAAATGATACACACGCACAACAGGAACTTAGGATGCATAAGCAGGTCTCGTTGTTTGGGACAGAAGGTTGGTGTGTTTACTGGGAAACAGACGACGCAGGCACGTCAGAGACAGGCAGGGTCGACAACTAGAAATCAGTCTCTGGAGAGTCTTGCATGAGTTACGAGAGAACAATCTGGCCAGGAGTGACTGTGAGGCTGGGGTCTATATGCTGGCTGTGAGTAATGAGGAACAGGTGAGGAGTTGCCTTGATGAGGTGGGTGTTCGCTCGTACTGTGGAGCGGGAAAACCAGGGTGAATGAAAAATCAGTGACTGAGAGCAGGGAGACTGGGAATGCAGAGAAGAGCAGGTGAACAGTAATGCAGGACAAAAAAATAATTCTTTGATAAATCAGACTTATTACGAACAGATTACTTCTTTTAACCCTTTGAAAACTGGATTGACATCACTTTTTATGCAATGCATTCAGATGCCTTCACAAGTGCCTTGAGCAAATTTGTGAAAATCCTTTGAAAAACATGGGGGAAAAGGGCAAAAAACAAGTTGGTGAGAAATTGCAAGAAATTAGTAGCACTAGAATTTTATTTTTTTTAAAGATGAGGAGTACTGTCCAGAGAACTATATATTCATAATTGTCATAATTATCTGCTTTTTTTGTTTGTTTTGTTTTTGTTCTTTTTTTTGTTTTGTTCTTGTTGCCAATTTTCAGGTAATTTTATTGTACTGTGTTTTACCAATTTCTTGCTAATTTCTGTTTGTTTTTTTCTCTTAAATTCCTTTCTGTTTTTGAAAGAAATCAAACTCATTTGCCGATTGGTTTCAAAGGGTTTACTGGAAAGAGCTTTTAGAAACATTTCAGTCTGATTCTACAATCCATATTGTCTAAAATCAAAGCTTCAGCCTGTCACAATATAATATAGAGGCAGGTGTGCTGGTGACAGTTTTATATATCAGAAAAAAAGACTTACAGACAGTAATACCAGGTTGTACATGTAACATGGAGACTCACACAGTGACAGTGGATGTTGACAGAGTTGAGTTGATTCTCTAAATTCAGCTCTCTGTTTTGTGTTTCTGGCTGCTGACATGTTTCTGAATGCTTTCAGCCAGCCTCACTCACGACTGTTTCCAGCTCTGGTCATTTATGCACGCAGCGATACTTTGAAAATGGGTGGAAGTCTTTGCTGAGTCAGTCCTGGTGGAATACTCCGCCGGTGCATTCATAATGCAGCAGTCACGGCACTATGAGTGAAAGCTTTTGTGTCTCACTGAGGTCAGAGTCCAAATATTGCTCTCATATCAACAGCAAGAAACCAAAACAGCCTCAGAGTACAACGTGCACCATGCTGCTTCCAGGCCACCTCGACTTTTATTGGTGGCCAGTGTTAACTAGGCTCTAGTTGCTGCATGCTGCCACCGGCGTCAGTCCAGAAAAGATGGAGAAGAAAATCTGTGCTCAACAGATTGAATATTTATTCTAATTAGGAAGTGAATCCTATAAAGGAAAGAAGCAGACACTTTGCTCGCCGCTTAGTAATTAGGATGATTATTCTTGCATATTTAATCACTTCTGGACATCCTTATGATTGCAGAAACATTTGAAAGTGTTTCCTGATCATCTCAGCACCTACTACTGTAGCCAAACACTTTCCCCGCAGGATACAGAACAAAAAGTGGATCACTGCTGATCAAAACTTTTTCTGTAGATACCACAACTGAGTGTTGTAGCCTTTTGAAGTTCTTCTTAGCTAAGCATTGTTTCCCAAAGGATGTGGAATGAAATTTGACTCAGCAGGATGAAAAACATGAAACCCTCCTTTGACATAAAGAGACACGGTCCAGATTTAAAGCACGACTAGGAAACACATCATTGGCATGAAGAAAAACTCAGAGCTTCAAGAAAACTTTGACAAACTTTGATTCCAACATCTCAGTGCTGTTTCATCTTCTCACAAATGATTTTCACTGAAATCTTCAAATTAATTTGTGGAAGTGATAAGACTTGCACTGCAACTGGGCGAATGCCATCTATAAACGGAGGAACAAACAAAAGTAGTCACAGGTTTAAATATAGGTGTACAACCGCAAGAGACATAAATAATAAAAGACATTTTTAGGCTAATATAATACAACACCACAGATCCCTTTCAGATTTGGCATAATCATGTGTCCCTAGTTAGCGGATTGTGTTTGGCTGGAGCAAAGAGTACATGTAAAAAAGTATAAACAAATAAAATCCACAAGCAAATGCACCCAAGATGCCACCCAAACAATCTCAGAGAGGTCCTAAAATATTAAGACATTTGGCCACACTCACAACAAAGTATAAATGTCAATGTCAAAGTCATAAGTTGCAGTATGCATTAAGTGCATAAACTCTCACAAGAATGCAGGAAATTATGTTTTTAATGCTCAAATTTTTCTTGCATAGGACCCCAAAAACCCCTCGTTTTATATGTGTCCCCCAATGTTAAAAAAAAACTGGTCAAGTTGTAGCAAAATGGTCAGAAATTACTGAAGATCATGAAAACAAGATGTGACAAAGGAAAGAGAAACTGTATCTTCCAGGTGATTTTCAGCTAAAAAAGAGGAAATATCTTCAGTTGTAGGCAGATTTTTGGGTCATATTTAAGGTCCTTACATCAGAGTATTTTCAAAGTCGAAATAAGACTTTGAAAATACTCTGATGTAAGTGAATTAAGGAGTGAATTAAGGAGTATTATTCTATTTGACATCAGATTATCCTCTTGACCTTAAAGGGACCGTTTACCCCAAAATCAAAAATTAATATTTTTCCCTATTATTTATTTGATCTATTTATTAATCTAGATTGTTTCTGTCTGAGTTGCTGAGACAGTGCTGTTGGTTTATGTAAGTGCATTTGTTTTGCCATCTATTTCCATTAGATTGGAGAGCCAATATCTCCAACACTCAGCAACTCACAATCTAAATTGATAAATAGCATTACAGGTGAGAAAAAAATGTATATTCTTGATTTTAGGGTGAACTCTTTCTTTAAGAACTGATTTTCATCAGGCAGTGAAGTTCCTCTGCAGCTAATGAACAATCCACTCACGCCTTAACAATTACATCCATGATTTATATGCATGCCTGCATTTTGTCCATATTGTGATCAGATCTCATTATGCAGAGCAAGCGAACATGGCAGCTCCTGCTGTACAGCCTGGATCTACTTTTGCTTTTTGCTGCAGAGAAAAGGGATCATCTTCTACCACAAATGAAGCACTCAACACAAGTGATGACAAAGCTTGTCCAGTTTGGACACACTTTATCTTGAAGGAAAGTTGGGGTCATGCTGATGACGTTTTCTAGTTGGTCTGAAGAGTTTAACTTATTGACACCACTGAGCTGAAAGCAGTGTTTTACAGGAATTTCTCAGTATACTGTATACAGATTACTGCGGCAAGGTGAGAAATCATTACACTGGAGTTCGGTTCCTCTAATGACCACTTGAGGTTGGCTCTTTAGTTCCCACAGACCCCCACTGTGCTCAACTTTACAGCAGAAATAAACATGTTAAATTCAAGATACCGACAGCTGAAATGCTGAACTCAAGTCTTCAAAACGGAAGTCCGCAAGCCAGTGGATGATGTCATGGTAGCTACGATCACTGATACTTTTAATTTAAGGTAAACTATGCAGGAATCATCGATTACTATTCGTAAACACACTCACCAGCAAAAGATAAGGTTTTTTTTAAGGTTTTTTTTTTTTTTAGCTTCTTGCCTACCTTTGGATAGGACACCTTCAGTGTGAAAGGGGGACAGAGTGGTAAAAGAGAGAGAGTGGGGTGCTAGTTTTACCAAATTAGCTATTGAATGTTCAGTAAAAGTGAAAGTTAACCCCATATTTACTCTTATACAACAGTTAGTTCTGACCAAGCAATTTTAGCACTGATATACAGTACAACATCACTGGGACTTTTAACTATCCAAGTATCACTCAGTTGTACAGGTGCTCTAAACCGTTAATTAGGCAAACATTAACTGTCTGTAGTTGCCTAATGTCACCATAGACTGTGGCAATGTTTGAAGAGCAAGGAAATCCCCTCTGAATGGCAGCATCGCTTAAAAAAGACCTGAGCAAAATTCTGCCTGATGCAAAAGCCCTCGACCTGCAGCCCAGGAAGGGAGCAGCTGCAACTGATGATTTTTGGTGTTACCACCATTCCCTGGAAATAAACCGGCTGTCACAGATGTTACAAGGATGTGCAGTGAGGCAGGGACACAACTTTTTTACACCAACCACACCCTGAGAGCCAACGCCAATCAGAAACCGTCTGATACTGGACTCGAGGTGATGACAATTATGTCAGTGAGCGAGCACATGCTGGAGAGACGTCCTGTCTGATTAAATTAACTCATCTGAATCAGACTGCCAAAGAAACTGTTAACCTTTTATTTCACAGGAAACACACAGAAATAAATGTTCATGATACTACACAGATGGTCTGCGCATAGCATGTAGACCGAGCTCACACCGAGTAGCAAGCTAGTGTGCAAGGAAATGTTTATGCGCTGCCAGGTAACAGCCTTGTTTTGGCTGAGCCAAAAAAAAAAAAATTAAATAAACAAACAAGTCAGAATCTGTTGTTGCGTTTTACTGTTAACTAATAAATGGCGCTTGTATAACTGTTTTATATGAGCAATATCATGCTCAGGGTTGTGCTGTTGAATTGTTTATCATCACGAACGTGATTATCTTTGGCCTTGAGAGGGGTTATGAGTCTATACATTTCCAGCATACGGGTACTATACCTTTAAGTACACGGACTGAGTACATCTTTCACCACTATCATCAAGTAATTCCATTTTGATTCACCATTTTTTGTCCTTTTACTCTTTCAAAAATGCAGACTTGCTCTTTGGATAACACTTACACCTGGCTGTCTATGGCCGGATTAACCTTATAGGAGGCCCAGGGGTAAAAATGAGCTGCACAGACAATATTAACCCTCAGTTCCTCTCCCACTATGTGCAGTGTGTGCTGTTTCCTCTGTCCCTGATTTAATTTATGAAACTCATAAACAGTAAAAGGTCTTAAAACTAGATTTTGACACAATCCTCTTTAGAAATGTAATAAAGGCTCTTATCGTGTCCGCTGATAGTGTTCTTTAGTGGTTCACATTCCCTAATTTGCTATTAAAGCACCACAAAGCAGTTGACACACAGTAAACCTGGAACTTTTGGAGCCCTTTTAGTTCTGGGAGAAGTTTATTTTGCCCAGTTGGTAACCAAAACTAACACCCAGTGACCACTGATGACCTCCAACAAATGTCATCGCACACAAGCGAAACCAGGTTCCAAGAAAACCGAAAATATTGATAAACGACAAATATTTTAAACTCTGTGGAATATATGTTTTTTTATTCTTGTCCTCTTCACAAGTTTGATAAGAACGTTTATATTTTGGTAATCCCAATATTTTCAATCTATGATTACAACATAAACTGTGTAGAAGGAGAGTTGTGCCCAGTCTTCACTAAAAAAATAAATCTTGATAAATATGTTTAGATTTAAAAATGCCTTCAAGCAACTCATCCAGTACAAACGTGAAATGACTGACAGTGTAACATTCACATCAACTTTTACACTGACAGGGAACAATATTCTCTCAATTTCTAAACATACTAAAACATGTTCTTCCTCTCAAAACTCTACTATGTTTTTTTTTTTTTCCATCCGGTCAGTTCGTGTCGTTTTATGTCATCGTCACACACACACACACACACACACACACACAAAAACCAACCTGGAGAAATTGAAGGAAATTTCAGTTTTTACATAAACAGCAGCTTCGTAATGAACAACCAGAAATACTGTATATTCTGACTGATGTGAATGAACATTTACACTGGCCCGTTTATAGCGTGCAGGTTTTGGGATTTGGCTCTGGCCGAGTTTCTAATGACTGAATAGCTTCATATCGATTATATAATTCTTATTCTAAGTGAATTCAACACTTAAGGAGTAAAGTGCAAACTTAATATATTTAAGTCATATTAAGTATTAATATGACTTATTAAGTCCCTACAGGCCCCTGTGTAAATAATAACTGGTGCCTATTGTGTCTATTTTACTATAACTTTCATAGTCAGTGCAGCAAAACGTTGTTAATTAATGCCTGTTTTTAAAATAAACTGCTAATTTTGTTAAAGTTGCACTCATCTGGCGGCATTTTTGTCATAAATAGTATTGCCGTCTGTGTTGACCCAGAACAAGAAAAATAAATAGGATAATCAGCAGTATTTTGGTTTTATTGAGAATCTGCTCTGTTTAATTTTGGCTGATTCAAATAGATGTTCACAGGTAATTTTACTGAGGTATCTCTGAGGATTATTAGTATATTAATAAGGTAACAGCATTACTGCTGGAGTGTCTGTGATGAATAATTCACTCTTTTATCACCATCAAGCAAAGAAGTGCTGACCAAACGTCCTCTGAATCAAATTTGCAACAATTATCTCTGGACTTTTCTGTTTAAATCAAACATCAGCTTGAATTAAGATTAAATTAAACTAATCTAATGCACACCTTGCAAGGTTTTTTAGATTTCCTCACAGAAGTCTTCATTGATTGTCTTGGCTGCATGGAGGCAGCTGAAGCTGTAAACACTGAAATGTAAAATGTAAATTATCTCAGTGTATTCAGTTGTACTGGTGGCTTTATCAGCAGACAATTACCTATTCCCACATCCAGCAGACACAGAGGAATGTTAGCATTAATTTGGTGTCATTTTTTTGTCTACCTGCACAATAAAAGTTAAATATTTTTCTAATATATTTTTCCCATATCCTCTTTTTAGCTCTGTTTTTGGTCTCCACCAACTCCTGAGGGAAAACACTGATAGCGAACAGTTAAATTATGCACCATAAAACCACCATAAACAAGCGTAAAGAGGCTTAAACGCTCTGTAGAGCTGAGCCAGTTAATCCTGTGTAGACATATTTTTTGTCAGTGACTCCTTTCACATTTCATACAGGGCTGAGTATTGTTCAGCTTTTTTCCAATATCGATGCCCAGATGAAACTCATTGCCAAGACCGTGCCGGAACCGATTATTTTTATTTATTTATTTTTTAAAGACGCACAAATGGTCATCAACATTAAAGACTACAACTACAACAAAGACTACTTGCAAAGGCAAATGTGAACGTGAAATTGAACAATACCTGTACTCTTAACAGTTTAAATTATACTTAAATGGAATAGAGAGAACTAACATGCATTTGCGACTGAGGATGTTATAGGAGAAAAAAAGATCCGGGAAGTCTTAAAATGGTGCAGACAACCATCGGGAAAGATGTTGTAGGAGTGCAATGCTAAGTCAGTGCAGCATTTTGTGTCTCACTTACTTTTTCTACTATGTTTGTGTCGATAACACACAGTTTCTGCATCTAAACTCTAATTCTAGTCGTTTGGTATTAGTGCAGCGTCTCTGAGTTTTCTCAACAGAGGTCTGAAACTGCAGGACGCAGCACACTTGAATCAACAAAGCCGATTTCTGGTGATATTTTGGCTGTAAATGTCAAACCTCGGTCAGGATCCAGGGTGTTATCTTCTTACTGTTTCTGACTGTGAACAGAACATCAAAAATAAATACGAAATCTTGTTTCATCAGTCGGAAAAAAACCTTCGCAAGATAAGCTCCCTTTTCATCTTTTGCTTGGTAAAATTCACATCAATTTTTATTTTCTTGTTGCAGCTTGTGTCTTCTACAGCCGGCAAGGTCTTTACTTTATTTAATGCTTCTCTCGCATGCTAAACGTCCCTGAAACAGGCAAGTAATGCTTTCTCACCAAGGGTTTGAAAACAGAACACAGGAAAAAAATGTGATGCTTTTGTCTCTGGGTCAATTCTTAGATGTATGAAAAAGTCAGAAGAATGTGTTGACATTTCTAACTTTCAATGTTCAGAGAAATACGGCTGAACTATGCCTCAGAAAACTTTGCTTTTATTATCACATTTAACCCGTTCAGATCCACTGATGATCCACAATGGACATGACTTTCCTAGGATGTAAGTCTATGATTACTGTCATCTGACTAAATGCACACACTCGTTTGATGAGACGTCTAAAAGCCAATCAAAGTTTTCTACATCATCTAAAGTGGACTGCAGTAGAACCACGCCCCCTTTTTTGACAAGCATGGCCGACCTCGAGGAAAGGAGGAAGAGCAAGGCACGTTTCAGCCTGTTAATCAAGTTAAAATACATAATTTGTGTTTAAATAGCTATTAAAGTAAACATGAGATGTTATAATACTTATCAAAAAGTCTAAAGATTTGCAGCTTTTACTCTTTATAAAAATATCCGTCCATTGAAATGGACGTGGATCTGAATGTCACCAAAAAACAGATATGAGATATATAGTTTAAAGAGGAAAATATTGTTTTATATTCTAATGATACAATCAGCTTTTAATGCATCTTATTGATTATGTTTACAGAATATTCATCTGGAGGTTTTCCACATACTGTTCTCAGAAAATTCTTTAGAAATTAAGAATATTTCATATCACAATGACAATTTATTGATTTTTTTTTTTTTTACAAGGAATTTACAAGTATCTCTTATTCATTGATATGAGTTACTTATTCATGAAAAGAAAATAATCACATTAAAAAAAAAAAAAAAAAGTGTATATATAAGTATATAAGTGTACAATGATGTGTACAACATATAAAACAAGGTAAAGGTCAGGTAACCCATAATATAAAAAGTAACAAAAAATAGTCAGTTAAGAAAATGCCAAATGATAAAAGTGAGTTTTAAGAAGAGATGTATCTACAGGAGGTCACTGAGTTTCCTCAGGCTGGGAGTTCCAGCTTTAGAGCCCAGACAGCAAAAGCTCGGTCACCTTTAGTAACAAGATGAAATTTGGAGCCACTATTAGAGCTTTGTGGAGGATCTCAGGCAGTGATCAGGCTCATAAAGAGTTAACAAGTCACAGATAAAAGCAGGAGCCTGACCATTCAAGGCTTTAAACACAAGCAGTAAAATCAATTCTTAAACTCTAACCAGTGAAGGGCAGCGAGGGTTGGTGTGATGTGGTCGTATTTATGAATGCAGTTAGAGTAGAAATCCAACATTATGATATTTTTTGTGTTTGGAACATAACTTGGTTCTGAAGGGGTTAAAATTATATCTCCTCCAAACACACAATCTCTGTTTTTTGCGTCTCAGTGCCTCCTTACCACTGATGTGTAAAATCACTCAGCTGACACATTTTAGTTTATCTGTGAACAAACTTTAATTAAAGCAAGACTTTCTTTTTTTCTATCACCTAATCATTTCACATTAAATGAGCCTCGCGAACCAAGATATACTGTTGAAAACTGAAGAGACAGACGAGGAGGAATATGCTTCTAAAAGCTTGTAAAATGCCGTGATCTAAAACAAGTTAATCATAAGATTCAGGTGAGCAGAATAATAGACCGGGATGTGATTTTTGGGGGGGATTAATTAATCATAACTACAGTGTAGACAAAAGGGAGCAGCTGCTGGCACTTTTACAGTACACTCTACTTCCCAGTCCTTCTCCATCGTAAAGCCCAAAGTCCCCGGCACAGATGTATCAATCCCGCTCTTGATTCTTCCCCAACTCCATTTTGATTGTTTCCACACACCCATGAAAGCAAGACTTCAATAACCACCTGCACAGATGCCAGTGATTCCCTGGGATTTTACCTCCAATCTCTCTCTAATCACAGCTTCATCCCGCCTGTGAAACCTTTTCTTTGCCTCTACAGTATCACACCATCACTTTATTGCTTCTCCACGCTGATCTTAAGTCTTACTCCAGGCGAGCTATACGTTTATCCTACATCAGCCACCAAGCGTCTCTTCCTCTGTCTACCAACAGATTACCCCCGGCCCCTCTTTTCCTCGGCCCCTGCAGTAAACGTCTGACACCAATATCAGTTTCATAATCCACTTTGGGGCGAGCTGCTGTGAGATCTGAGACATTACACCCCTCCAGCTCCACTATCTAATCCTCTCTGTTTAGATCACCTGACCCACAATACACAGGGTTTTGTTTCCAGAGCTCATACTTTCTGTACAGGCCGCTGGGATGTACCATCACACTGTAATGCCCTGCATTTAGCCGTGGCGTTTAGTATTTTACCACCCATTAGCAATGCGTGCACACTCTCTTCTCTGCATAATCTCTGCGTAATCTCTTCATTTGCATCTACATGATATGCTCTCGAACAGAAAGAGGCATAATAAAAAACATGTTTGTGATCGTCTAAGTGGTGCTTTTTGAAATGTCAATAGCTCGAGCCGGTTCAGTTTTTATCAAATGCTCATGGGGACATCTAGTGTTGGCTGAGGAAAAGGAAAAAAGGGAACTGCTATTATTATTTTCCCTGCAGGATGATCATGCACTCTTCTTTAAAAGTGTAATTACAGCTAATGTGGGAGTGCTAAATCCTCATCCAAAACAAAAAGGGCATAGATTTTGCAGGCAAGTTGAGAAGAAACATTTCCAGTTTGGACAGCTCAGGGTTATCAAATAAAAATAAGACAACTTGTTGTTTATTTAAGAAAGATTATAACTGTGATAATTTGCCTAAAAGTAAGAGATCTCTCTGTGCACAGATAAGATGCATGGGCAGATTATGAGACAACAGGGCCCTGAGCACAGATATGCAAAAATCCCCACCACTTCTCATACACAGGAGCAGACTTTTTGGTTGTTTTTGCCTCTTTTTTTGTTGTTGTTTTGCATCATTTTCACAATTTTTCACCAGCACGGAACCGGTTCTGTCCTCTTTCCCGCACCTAATTTCGAACTGTTCAGAGCATTTTGACCAAAAATAAATTAGTTCAAAACCAGAAAAGTTGGTTCACAACTGGAACCACAAAACTGCAGTTTTTTTCTTAACTCGAAGTGAGAACTGTGACGACATCAGTGGGCGTGTCAGATACTACAGGCTCTATTAAGAGACACCAACAGAGAAATCGTGACCAAAAGTTAATAGTTGGTCCATGCGTGTTTGTTATAACAGAACAAAAGTTTGCAGGTAAACAATGTTATCTGTTATCTGATTTTGCTCATACTTCATCTATTGTGCGCGCACAACACGCTTCATTTATTACACTTCCTTAATTGTGGTTTTGTGTAAATGCAGGCTGGTTTGCTAGACAGCACAAAGCATCCACGAATCCTCAATAGAACTGGTTCAACAACCAGAGTTTATTTAGTGGAAAATGAGTGTTTGTGGTTGCTTTGCCTCTTTTTAAAGTTATTTTCTGTCTATTTGCAGTTCTGTTGCATCTCTCTGTGGTCATTTTGAGTCACTTCATGGTCGGTATGTGTTAATTTGAGTGACATTTTGCAGATGCAGGCCAGAGGGGGCCCTGACACATATGGCCCCTGGGTTCAGTAATCCATCCTTGATAAGATGTAATATGTGGATGTGTTTTTTCTGTTTTTTTATATCAGTGATTCAGAGTGTCGTGCTGAGCCTCAGTAGCCTACAACTTGGCTCAGCAGCCTATCTGTGAAACTTAAAAGTAGACAATATAATCAAATCCAAATTCATACAAAGATTTTTAGCCAACCTGTGGCAACAAGAGCATGCTCAGACTTTCAAACAGTATCTCATCTGACTCCTTGCATGTTTTTAAAAGAGAAAACCAACTTCTGCCCTCCAGTAGGGGATTTAAAGTTCCTCCATTTAAATATATCAGGAGGAGGAATTCTTTTATATCAGTCTCTCCTATTGTTGAAGCAAAATCAGAGTGTTGCTGAGATCTGAATCCAGAGGATATAATGTGATATGAATAACTGTGTTACAATCCGGCTCAGAGGCTGCAACTAAGATGGAGACTAGACAAGTTTACAAAAGATAAAGCATATTTATTTACAAAAATAACAAATAATACCATAATTAATGTCTCATCAGTAATATATGCATGTATGGGTGTGTAGAAATGTTAGTCAAAACCAAAAGAAACAGCAGCTGTGCCATTGCAGGAAGAGAGAGTGTGCTGCACGTTGGTGTGCTTTCATGTCATGAACCGCACTCTGCTCAGGTGTGGCTCATGAGCCTAACAGCGACCCTCTCTGCTTTGACCCAGATCTTCCAAGACAAAGAGCAACCAGGAAAACAGGCACACACTCAGTGGAGCAGAAGGGTAGTAACAAAATTGTCATGACTAACTGATGTGTTTTGCATCTATGAAAAGTTACATACTTTGGTTTGGGGGGGGGGGCAGGTATAGATCTTATGTTAGCAGGCACGGGGCAGGTAGATAAATAATGTCCAAATAAAGGACAATGCAGTTAACAAAAACTCAAAAAGATCACTCTTATTGCAGGGATACAACACTGAACATCACTTAACCAAAACAAGGATCCGAACAAAAACTGAAACCCCGGACTTAAATACAAACTAGACTGACAAGTGGATGAAGTGTAGGACACTCAGGAGCAGGAAGGACTAACGAGGGTGATGCAGTTCAGGTGTGTAGATGGTAAATGAGGGAGATGCAACACAGAAACACAGGAGGAGAAGAACACAGCAAACTGAAACACAAGAACCAAGAAAGCACAACTATCTTTATAATAAATCAATCAGGTGAAAACAAAGACAGACTAACCAATAAAGGCAACCTAAATTAGTCTTATAAAATCACTTCAATAGTCCCAAAAGTCTGAGGACATCAGGACACAGCAGACTGAGACACTGAGACCTTAACAGTTAAGCTGAGGGTTACAACTAAAGTCGTCAGTTACATGTATATCGCTGACTGTGCTAATAACAGTATCCAGCTGTCACACAATAGCTACAAGGGGCCCAACTTATGTGTGTGTGTGTGTGTGTGTGTGTGTGTGTTGCAGGGGCTGTGCGCTGTTTCGTGACTTTATGGGAGGGTTAAGGGGGTGTAAAGTCATCATTGGGCCCTTTTTCTCAAGTTTTTGGAGGGCCCCAAACTTTCTCTTTTGCCTCTCTCTGCAAATGTGTAACTGTATGATCAGACTGTGTGCAAATTTCTTGGACGGAACTGGATGCAAAATGAATCTCATCATAAAATGATAATAAGGTTGTATCATATTGTGCATCACACTGAATCGCAGTTCTACATTGGCTTTATTTTTCAGCCTTTTTTCCACTTGATCGCATCGTATTGTATCGCATCACATTGTATTGCATCGTATTGTACCATATCATATTGCATCGTACTGCACATGTTGACGATACAGGTGTGGTTGAAGATAAACGGGCTGGAAAAAATATTCTCTACTGTCCTTTATATCATGCTTTGTGGTGCTGTTGAACTGTACTGCATTATACAAAAAGGTGTTTCTGTAATACAGCCAACCCTCATGATATAATGGGTTGCACAAAATAATAGAAACACCTCTCAGTATAATGCAATACAGTTCAACAGCACCACAAACTGCAGCCTCCAAAATGATCACACAATTTAATCAACACCTCCCTGAGACAGTTTCAGTAGAACATGAACATTATAACCTTTATGAATGTAGGATTTATTGCCGAACTGTTGTGTTAGACTGCATTAGTTTTTACCTAATAAACTGGTAATATATCTCAGCAGTGGAACCATCCAGCTCCTGCTCTATCTTACTCCTGTTATCTGTCTCTTTCCGCCCCTACTGCTCTCTGCTTCCCACTGCTTTGATTAACTCCCCATTAAGAAACCACTCCAAGCCACTCAGCCACCCAACACATTTACAAGTCATAAAGCGTTGCAATCAACAAACTCGCACCAGGCCGAAACTCTCCAATCGCCCATTTGGAGACGGCCACAATGAAATGAAGAATTTCAAATAGCAAGAAAGTGGTGCTTGACACAGCTTGGGGATGAATGGGAAAAGCTGCCCAAGATTTATGTCTCAAAAGCATCAAAGTCCATGAGAGAGAGACCCCGGGGAGAGGGTTGGAGCTACAGTGTATCCTCTGTCAAGATTGAAGGGAATCAGTCCAAACAGTTTGTCTGGATGATGCTGGCTATCACAGCTGGAGACCAAACCAACGACAACAGTTGCCAGTGGTAAAAAAGAGGACTGCAGCTAACTGATTTTGACAAGGTTGAATCAACAACTACTGGAAACAACAAGAAGCAAATGCAATAAATTGTGTCTAAAAAAGTGTATTCACCTCAGAAGTGCTATTGTCTTATAACAGTGTATGGTCCATTAAAACATTATTTGAGAGAAGAAGGAGATTGCTGAATACATTATAAGTGAGAAATGATTTCTCAGAGATAGAAAACAAATATGTGACAAATACCTTGCATTTAAGTGGCATGCAGCTAAATCAGGTGCCTCTCAGCTCGAGGACAGAGAATGTCACAGGGAAAAGAAAGGACTAAGCACACTAACTGATTTGCAGCCTTAAATTGTGCAAGCAGACGTTTCAACACCACTGTGTCTTCATTAGAGTCAAAGAGGACAAAGACAAAATACAAACACATAACCTACAACAGGTAATAAATTCTCATTGTATAATTGATTGAATAGGATTTCAAATCTATTGGATAGTGGGATTCAAAAGTGGGAGTGTCCCAACCAATGCACCAAAATCATATTAGGAAGTAAAGCTCACAGATGTTACTTGATGTTGAAAAGATTAAATACAAAAGTACAAGTACTGCATTTATCATCTGTAACAAACTACAGTAAACATGACAAATTTGGCTATTTATTCTGGCAAAATGACTTTGTTAAGAGTGTGAATTCAATGTGCCTCTCTGCAGAACAATGAGTTTATCATGTCCCCATCTCAAGGAGGGGATTAATTTTTTCTATTTCCTAGAACAATAATCTTACACAAAAAATCTTTCCTTTATCTCAGTCTCCCAGAAGGATCCAGGCATAGACTTTATGAATGAAGTGGACAATATCCACTGTGACATCACCCATTGTTTTGTACCGTTTTTAAGCCCTGGATTTAGCATTTTGGCCATCGCCATCATTTCGAGTTGGGATGAGAATGTGTTGGATTATTAGTCAATCGTTAATCTGACAGGAGGTGACCACTTGACACATTTGTTGGTGATTAACTGATTGACACCTAAATGACTTCTGCACATAGATAGTATACAGAAGTGCATTTTACTCCACTGTGCCAACATAGAACTTGGATTTGGGTATGCAAACATTTTATTTGTGAGAAATAAAATTTTTAAACAAAGTTCAGTTTTCAACAGAAACTCCAGCCTGTACTTTTCTCCTCACAGTTGTTTCTCTCTATTGCATCTGCTGAAAGTCTCCTGCAGACTGTGAGATTTTTTTGCCGACTACACTCTGCAACATGCATCTTAATAAAACTGGGTACAACATCAAGTTTGATGTATGCAGACAGTGCAATGACATCACCTACTGAATAGCGGGCTACGACCTATGGCCTATGCTCATCACTGTCAACGTGCAAAAACAAAACGTCCTCAGCATGCGTCATCCATCTACACTGCTGTGGTGGTGAAAGCAAAATGTAAACAAACAAATCGAGCCCTCGCTATAGTGGCATTTACATATGCGTGTCAAAAAAAGTCTGAAGAGGAGGAGGCTGGGAGGAAAGAGGTCAGCTTGGCATATCAGTTTTGCAACGAGAACTCGGAGTAAGTATTAGCATCTATCAGCATTTAGCAGAGTCACACTGATAAGTGCGTCATTTTATGCTGTATTTCTGTTGGTTTTTAGTAGACGTAGGTTGTAGCAGTCAAACAGTGAGATTCTCATCCCAAATTTCTAAAACTGTCATCGTTTTATGTCATGCTGTCTTTGATCACACAACCGTGACAACGTCCATCCTCCTACCTCTCTCACTGTGCAACGCAGGACCACCGTTTGAGAGCCACACCCAAAGATATCGCTACATCTCTGTCATGATGGTTATCTTTCGTTTGAGACCCCTCAGTATCACACTGTGTGTACTGTGCTTTAATCAAATGAACAGCAGGTCACATGTTCTACATCTGACTTTGTTTATGTCTCTACCAGCAGCATGTACAAACTCCGTCTTTACATCTGAGTGCAATGTAATGTTTGCAATGCATCAACATTTAATCTGCGTTTGCAGCATAGACAAGATATGTTTATGGCTGTGGAGCTACATTTCTGTATCATGAAAAACAATGGTATCACTCAAACAAATGATAACCTTTCTCTGCAGCCTGCAAAACTATTTGAATGAAAGCAATCAGGTTTTTTGTAACACCACAGTCTTTGTGGTGGATGGAGTCAAAGTACAATATAGTTCAGCAAGTAATGTATGCATTCAAATGTATGAGTAATGGCTTTATTCATAGCTACAGGATTTTTATACGATACAAATCCCCTCTGAAGGCAGCAGTGTGCTCATACATGCAGAGAATACCTTTATAAAAGATAACGGCGCTCAGCCACTTACAAACACAACTGTGATTATGTATTTTCATGGGTCATTTCGGAAACAAATAAAGTGCTGCACAGGCGAGATAAATGCACATAATCAACATTATACAACAAAATAAAGAGGACAGCACAGTCATGACAAAGACATCACAAAATGTGAGGGTAAAAGAACACTCATTATGGTTATTATGGGCAAGGTGAGGCAGGTTAAAACAAGCCAGCAGAGTGGAATAATGCTGGAAAATGAAATGACTTTAGAAAAGTAAATACATAAAATGAGTCTTCAGAAATTGTTTAAAAGCCTGAGCTTCTTTGACAACATTTTATGAAGGTTAAGCTTGGTGTTTGGTCTCCTTCAGGCTTAAGTGCAGGTTTTTACTGGATTTACAGGGGCCAGACTGGAGGTGGATACATGCCATTCATGGTGGGAACAGCTTACCGTTTGTGGACTGACTGATTTTATGTTTCTTTGCTCGGTCAGATGACAACAATGCCAACTGGACACCTAAAATTATGAGACTGTGTCTGCAACCAACAATCCATTCAGGACTGCAAACAATCTGAAGCAACCCTCAGGAACTTAAAAAAACAAGAGTCATGGCTTTATCCTGTCCAATCTGTTACATGTAGAGCCAATCTTGCTATTCCAAAGCAAGATTCAGGCCACGTTTAGACAAGAACGGCCCTACTAAATACGGAAAAGTCTTTCCTTTGCGTTTGAGAAAAAATCTGCGTTCATATAATAATATCGTGACAATGATCGTCATGTACATGGTTTAGTAAAAACAACTACAAATGCTGTAGTATGCATGCCAAGCCAGTAGTTAGTGGTATAACTTTATAATGATGCACCATAGAAGAACACCACGTACCTGCGCATTGAGTGGTTAAGAGATGATGGATTTTTGTAGGCCAAACAGGAAGTTAGCATCACACTGGTTCCCTTGTCAAAAACTTTATGGGATTTTTTAATGGGATTTTCGATTATTGCCAAAAATAGGCTCTGTGACGAACACAAGTTCATGAGACTTACATATTTTGTTCAGCACTGTAATCTTCACAGAATACCACTTTTGTGTGTTCTGAAGCATAAATGAAATCACCAGAAGTAAAAAGCTATTGTTAGGCTATACACAAACTACATCGTGGTCGCACAACTTAAATGTCACAACCACAAACACTGTAAAAACACATTAAAACACAATTTAAAATTAATTACAAAGAGATAAATCTACAAGTTAGAGCACAACTCTGTAAATCTGTAAAGGCGGACAAGTGGGTTTAAAGAGTTTTTGTGTCCCGTGTGATGACGTCTAACGTCCCTGACAAACACTGTAGTCCCATTTAGCCACTTGTTAGCAACCACCTTTTTTAAGATGAGTAAATCCTCAAAAGTTCAAAAATCCGGTTTATATGGACGTTTTATGTTGCAGAACAAAATGTCAAAATAGCTTTAGCCTGTGTTAACCACAAACCTTAATTAAGGCATTTTACCGAAAACCCATTCAAAAAACCCATAGACTCACAACTTCACCACTCAATCACGGTTGATGCTAGAGCAGATCGTCCCGCCGGCGTGTAGTTTCTGGCAGATTTTTTTAACATGGAGGACTTCAAGCTTTCTCAAACTGCGAGATTCATATAGTAACTTCATATAGTACTTGTGCTAATCAAATGTTTAAATATTCAGCCTGAATGTCCAGAGCTCTTTTTCAATCAGCTCAAATGCAGTTACAACAGCAACGTGTCACAAAACATACATTTGTTTAATTTTTTAAGTTGAAGCTGAAAGACAAATTATATGAAGAGTTGAGTGTACTGCATGTAAGAGGAGTTCCTGATGACACAATGATGAGCGTCCCTGCCTCATAAAATAATACTGGTCAATATTTACTCCGGTAATCTAGCTTGTTAGTTAAAATTTGAGGTAGCTTTACTTGCGTAATTCAATTGGACTACTTTATACTTCATTACATTTCAGTGGGAAATATTGTACTTTCTACTACAATAGATATATCTGACGTTAATTTAGTCACATTTAACTGGGATTTAACTCAGCAGAGTTATCAAATTTCTGAAAAGAGAGGGCACTGCAGCACTGTAGCTAACGTGACGTTAACCGGTTTATATCTAACGTTAGCTAGAAATAATTCGTTCACTGTTAATTTCTTCGCCTTTGTCAGTTAAAGCTGCTCCAGACTGTGAGTAATAAACTCTTTCTCCACTCCTTTAATAAAAGAACCTCACTCAGCCGATTTATCACACATATGAATGATGCATACATATCATAGACTGTATGTAAAGACACAGATATTATTCATAGCTGGAGGGCAAAACAATTTTCCAACACTGTATCCGACAGTGGAAACTCCATTGAACTGCAGCACAAACCCATCAAATTTCCTTTTTTTTTTCATGTCATTAATATTTGGATCACATTTCCAAAAAGAAAAACTCAAAAATATGCGAACAAACAGCAAGTTTTGGGCATTTGCAATCCTGTTACAGCACTCACCACAGCATTTCTATCACTAATAATAGCTAAGTTCCTGCCAGAGCTTCACTTCAGCGACGCTTACATCCACCAGGATGAAAGCACACAGCAGTACGCACAGTTATATTTATTTTAAACCTTAATCTGTCGATAATGCTCCTTTTTAGGAGGTGAAAGACCAGAAACTCTTGACAAAGAAACAGTGAGTGCTAATTAGTTAGCTAGCATAATGTTAACTCTTAAAGGCCACTGGAGTTGTTGTCGGTCCACCAAATAGAAACGAAAATATGACTAATGCCTCATTCCCATGCTAATACCATTAACATCTGGCTTTTTAATGCAACAAGGATGCTTAGTGTGGCAAGATGGGTTTCTTTACTCACCCCCTGCACACAGTCTGGGCTCTCTCTTCTCCTCCCCCCTGTGCTGTGGCTGCACTGAGGAGGCTCACCTGTGCTGACTGCTGTGGCTGCACTGAGGAGGCTCACCTGAGTTGACTGCTGTGGCTGCACTGAGGAGGCTCACCTGTGTTGACTGCTGTGGCTGCACTGAGGAGGCTCACCTGTGTTGACTGCTGGGCGGCGTTGGCTTGTTTGGGTTTGGGCGGGAAATTGTTACTCCGAGTTTCCGTCTTCCTCTTTCCTGGGGAACCTGGTGTGTGTTTTCTGGCAGCGTAATCCGGTTTTTGGCGTGGCTTTACAGCCGCTATTCCGACCCGGTTCCGAAACCCTCGGAAGGTCTGTACCTGTCTCTTCCACCGTCAGTTTATTTCGTTATTTGTGCTATAGTTTCGCTCCTGTGCACACGCGCCTGATTAAAACAGCTCTCATACAGGTGTGGTAGGCTGCTCCATTTACTGTCTGGCTGTATTTTGGGTTCCAAAGGTGTAAATTTTAAGTACATTTTTTGTTTTCTATATTGGTCGGCCTTACTCTTAGTTGTCCACGGTGGTTGCAGCCTTCACCCTCCGGCCGCCTGGGCGAGTGTACCCGCCGCTGTGAGAGGCAACTCTGACATCCGCTGTCCAAATCACCTTCCGGTGACACCGCTGTCCTGTCCTCCAGACTGTTGTCCACACGGTCCTCAAAGTTCTCCCGTACAAACTATTTACGGACTTATTGGTTTTTAACGACTTTAGCCCTCCTCGCGGACCTTTTTGCTGCACTGTACTCAAAGTTTTAGCTGTCCCTGCCGATCAACCGGCAACTTAATCAATTACGTTTTTACCTCGCTGGTTGGTTTTGCGGTTCAGGGGTTAGTTTATTTTAATTGTTTTGTTTGCTTGCTTTTGTTCAACGACGTGGGCGGTCGCATTAATTTTCTGTTTGGTGTGTCCACTTACCTTTTTCTTTTTTATTACAGTGAAACAACTGATTAATTTGTGCATTAGTAATTTGTGGTTTTGCTTTGGTTACGAATTACTTTATTTCTACAGGTTGCTTAATCCTGATTTAGTAGTTTGGTTATTTTCATGGTATTGTGTTTCTGTTTTTTTCTCTTTCTGAACTGATTTGTGTGCAGTATTAGCAGGAAAATTCATGCTGTTTTTAATGAGAAATTGTTGCCTCCTAAACTGTGAATGGCCATATTGTAACTCTGTGTTTTTGTTCTTTTTAGTGTGTCCCTGTTACTAAGCTGTGGGACCCCCTACTCGCAACAAGCCCTCCTGAGGTGGTTTCCCCTTTGGCTGAGTTTAATTTTGGTTTGTGTTTCGCTTTTGCTTTTCTTAATGTTTGATTTAGATTTTGGACCCCAAACCCCAGTTGGCTGCTGTTGCTGTGGAAGGCCCCAGCCTGAACAGGGTCTTGGCCTTGGAGGTAATGCATGTTGACTGGAGCTAACTGACCGTGCCTGGTATCATTTTTTTTGTTTGTGCTCACTGTATGTTGTGATTATTTTTTGGTAATAAATTGTAATCTTTTTTTTGTACACTTGGAAAACCACGTCTCCAGCCCTGTGTTTACCCAACCTATGTGTCCTTTAGTTATAGGAGAGTTACAGTAAACTATTTCCCAGAGGTGAAATTCTGCTCTTCATCAGTTTCTGCACCCAAGTTGACAGCAACTTTCTGACATTTTAGCAAAACTAACAACAATCTGGCAAAAGTGTTCTGGCTAAAGATAGTTAGATGTTTTGTCCTGCAACATAAAACATGTCTGCTTAAACCTGATTTTTGAACATTTAAGGTTTTACTCATCTTAAAAAAAGGCAGTTGTTAACAAGTGGGTAAATGGGACCACAGTGTTTGTTGGGGACATTAGACGTCATCACACAGACACAGAATCTCATTAAACCCATTTGCCCGCCTTTACAGCTTTACAGAGTCACACTTAAACTTGTACATTTATCTGTTTAGAATTAATTTTCGATTGTGTTTTAACATGTTTTTTCAGTGTTTGTAGTTGTGACATTTTAGTTGTGCAACCACAATGTAGTTTGTGTATAGCCTAACAATAGCTTTTTACTTCTGGCAATTTCATTTACGTTTTGAGACACACAAAAATAGTGTTTGTCTCTGAAGATTATGGTGCTGAACACAACATGTAAGTCTCTTAAACTTGTGTTCATCAGAGAGCCTATTTTTGGCAATTATCGAAAATCCCATTCGTTTTTTGACAACAGAACCAGTGCAATGGTAATTTCCTAATTGGCCTACAAAAATCCCTCATCCCTTCACTACTCTATTACAGCCTCATTTAGTTATGTCCACTTACTGTTTCTCTTGGAGTTTTGGATTTTGAACAAGCCTGTTCTAGTTATTAAAAGGTAAACTTACATTAATTCAATTCATTGTCTTGACTATATGAAACTTTGTTCAAGTTGACTTAACAAGCTTTTGCAAGTTATCTGTAGAGAAAAGAGACAAGAAAAAGGGCAGGAGAAGAGGGTTTGGAGCAACAACAAAAAATGCTGTGGCTGTATTTGAGTTTGAAATAAACTCCCCTTTAAACTGATTTTAAGGTTGAAGCAAGGACATAATAATTGCTATACTCTGAGGATAAGTCAAATATTTGAATTCATACTAAAAAAGGGGCACTTTGAGATGAATGAGAAAGCACTATTGCCCCCCGCGGAGGCACTCTGTACCTGACAAAGACCTTCCACTAGAGGCGGAGCAATACAGGTTAACCTGCGGGAACCCTTATACAGTGGACTATATGTCTGCAGAGGCAACACCAGGAGGTGAGTTTAAATTAACTTTATATTAAAATGTTTAATTGTCTGGCTCCATGTTTGGATGTTTTAATTTCAATAGTTAACTATATAATGCTACGTTGTGCTTGGAAAGACTAAATGCCTGGCCTGGATGCCTGAAAATCATCCATTACTGGCAGTGGACATACTTCATTTTCACCAGACATGTTATTTATAGATGCAAAAAAACTTGCAAAAGTATACTTTAAGCACTTGAGTTAGTTTTAAATGTGTCTGCAATATTTGTTTTAACTAACTACCATAGTTTGCTAGCGTCTGTTAGCATTAGCTTAGTTAAGCTAATTGGTAAACCAGCTAAAATGAGGGCGAAGAAAAGATGGAAGATTTATATTTACCAGTAAGTAAGAAAGTTAATTCAATAATGTCGTTTTGTGATTATTTATAAATTGCTAATAAACCTTAATCATTCTGAGCCTGCTGTAGAGATAGCTACAACTCAAAACTAATTAGCATTTTCTCGTGGCCTTTGCCCATTTTTGTCTGTGTTTGTGACATCTTTGACACACAACCAGCTGCCCCTCCATGATGTTTTATCTAAAGTTACACAGACAAAGCGTGTTCGGGATTTTTACCATATTTCCCCCAGGTATGCATCTAGTCTACCTCTCTGTCCTCCGTGTGTGTGCATGTGTGTGTGTTCCTGTATTAGCACCACTATGGGGACATATTACACACACTGTCCACACACACATGCACAGCGCTCTTGCTCAGCAGCTAATCGGTACAAAAAAGCTTACAAAAAGCTGTTGTGTATCATTATACAGTTTAGCTTCGTTTGCCATGAATCCAAATCTTTTCAAACTCTTGTATGCCGCTGCTGATTGAGACAAGCAGCCCCTCCCCTCTAATGTTACTTGCAGGCAGGCTCACATAAACAGCACAGACAGAAAAGAGGAGGAAAGATATGAACAATGTTTTTCATTCTTTGTAAACTTAACTCAGTACTTTTGATGTCAGGAATATTATTTAATTTATTGTCACTTATTTATTGTCAGATTTGTTTTCAATTAGATATTTAGAAACATTTGGGAATGCACTGTGTAGTCTGTAATTTTGCCTAATCTATGGAGGGAAAAAAACGGGTCCACAGAGGTCTGCTGCTTTATCTCTCTCTCTGCGTGTGTAAGCAAATGCATCCTATCATGATATATCTGTCTAATACTTTCACCCAGCTGGACATTATATGCAATAGAGGAAAGAATACACTTGCATATGGTTAAACTCAGTAAACCGGTGTTGATTACAGTATTAGTTAAACCTAATCAGAAAAGTGTCAAAAGTTGAACTGTTACTTCGAGGCTGAGCTCCTCCGTTTACAGGTGAGTTTTACAGCATCAGCAGAGAGGATGACAGAGGAGAGGAACAGTGATTACAGTGCAAGTTACATTTTACATTGGAATAAACCCTTACTTTCTGTAGCATAAAACTGGACAGTGACCATTTGATCAACACAATCACATACACTTAACTGCAGTAAATGCACCTATTTTATCATCTATATTAAACCCTGTAAAACTTTTACAAAGGAAAAGTCTGTTAATATGAAATGTTTTCTTGTTTGTTCACTGTGTTTCAGCTGTTGGTGACTCCTCAATATTTGTGATGTCTTTGTTTCTATTACTACAGCTCTATGCTGTTTTGGTTTTCCCTCACTCATGTCCTTTTTCACTGCTGTTTTGTTATGTCTGTTTTAGCTAAGCGCTGTGTTCTGCATCATTGTCACTACAGACCTGCTGGAGTCATTCCTGGAAGGACATTATACAATGGTGCCAGGTCTTTTGGGCTTGTACGAAGCTGCATCAAGCAGAAGGTTGACCTCGAGTAGATTTCTGCATCGTCTTCAAAAATAGGTATGCACAGCATAGAGAAAAACTTTGCTAATAATGTTTGCTAAAGTTGGGATTATAGCCTGGGCATTCACTGACTCTTATTTTTTCTGGAGGACGCAAACCAAACCAGGAGAGCTGCGGACCTACGTGGTCTTCCTCAATTTCTTTCAGAGGATTCCTTCAACACAATCAGGATGTGTGATGTAAGTCACTATAACAATAATTCTTACTACTCTCACTTTTCACTCAGGTTATTTGAGATATTGTCAAGGTAACATTCATTTTTATAGATATTGTGTAAAAAATAATACTGTGGGTTAAGCTAGAAATGACAATGGTAGCTGAACTGCAGCAGTGCTG
Source organism: Plectropomus leopardus (assembly GCF_008729295.1). Taxonomy (NCBI): domain Eukaryota; kingdom Metazoa; phylum Chordata; class Actinopteri; order Perciformes; family Serranidae; genus Plectropomus; species Plectropomus leopardus. The sequence continues at coordinate 29,465,275 of NC_056471.1, forward strand.
ACAATAGCATTAGTATGATGAGTATTGGTACATACTGCATATCCTTCCTCATGGTACAACACCATAGTTCAACCTTTCAAATTGCTGTGATATCGCCTGTCAACAAATGAATGCCCATCTCTAGCTCCTAGGAGAAGGAAACTAGTTTTTGGACTCTGGGATTGTTCTTCCTAAACTGTTTTCAGCAGTGTAGTTTGTACAGTTCAGGTCAGGTAAAGACAAAGCTGCCAGATAACACCTTTATACAAATTAATGCACATCTCAAGCTCGTACTGAGAAGAAACTGATTTTTTTTGGACGTTTGCATTGTTTTTACAAATTGTTTGTGTCTTAAAGTGTATAGTTTGTACAACACAAGTCAGTTATAGACCAAGCAATGGATTACATGACTACTTGGATGTGAAAGATGTGGCTTGTAGTGATGAAGTTACAGAGAACTATCACCTGACATTGCTCTGTCCTTGAGCTTTACAGCATATTTTAGTTCATTGATTTGGTTTTATAATCTGCAATTTTACTATTTTGTTTCACTCTTGTTTTGGCCCCGCCAGGTAGTTATTGAAAAAGTTCTGATCAAGCAATTGTGCAGTGCCTGTGCAACATGAAACAGCAGACCATTAGCAGCTAGCTGGTGGACATTTAGCTCTGATCTGTTGCGTTTTGTTTCTGCTGCGATGTAAGCTCAGACTAAATGTCGGAGATAGTTTAACTTTTGTAGCAAATTGCAGAAATACCCACAGCCAACTTTATTTCAGTGTAGAAAGTGGACGTGCTTCACTTTGGGACACACTCATTTAATTGATTAAACAATGCTTATATGTAACATGTTCGACTAACAAACCACAGATCTGTGATTTCCACTGAATTTTGGATATCTGAGAGGCCGTGAATTTTTAGGCAGTTGTGACAGCTGTTGTCTTGACATCACACCTCACATCTAAAATCATATTCAAGTTGAGGATCTTGGGAATAAAAGAGAGATGGAGAGGTACAAACAGAGATTTAAAGAAAAAAAGAAAAGATGAAATAGACTTTGTTATTGCGGGGACAGTAGCTGGACTCTTATTTCCTCACAGTCACTGAAAAGTAGAAGATGTGGATTCCAGACTCAGTCACACATATTGTCACTGTGAAAATCCACCTCCTTCAAAAGTGTCTATGAATGCATAAGTGATGAGGAGGTGGGAGAGGTACAAACTTCGACCAAAATATTTACATTTCAAGCAAAACAATTCACTCCTTTTGGTCTAAGTACTTTGCATACAACAGTGACCAAAACTCTAGTGCTCCTCGGCAGCATCTGTTGAAAGAGTGGAGACATACTTAGAGTTGGAAATATATCAAGACATGAAAAGTGAAAAAGCCACCAGCTGCCAGCCGTGTCACACCAGTGCACAGAAAGTTTTCTAGCATGCAGGGCGTCCCATATGACACTGCAGCTCGCTTTCTCCACTGAAAAGGCACGCCAGAGGGCACTTTAGCGTGTATTCTAGCTCACTGGGGCACCAAATATGGCACTTTCTCAGTTTTATCTGCCATAGGAGCTTCCAAGACGGCACTTTTGCTGCGTTTCTTTTCAGATCATGGGTGATCACCCTGCTTGCAGTCCTCCATCTAGTCATTTTTGTAATATTTCAATTTCAACCGCAGTAGTGGACCTATCGAGCAGCAGACAGACAGAGAACAGCTTTTTAAAAGCAAACTTGACTCCATAATCATAAATCCTTGTTTTTTTCTTACCTGTAGTGCTTTTTTAAAATCTTTTGATTATGATTGTTTTGATGTGAGTTGCAACGTGTTGGAGATATTATATAGAGATACTCTAAAATAATCAACAAGACAATATGTTTTTTTTGTTCAAGTTTTCTGAAATTTCATCTTTAAATATGCAATTGATTTATTATTTAATTAAAACTATATATGCAGCAATGTGCACACATTTCCAGGATAGAAATCGAAACACTATATACGGTTAGGTATGTTAGGGTGTTGAGGAACAGTTCATTCGAAATTCGAATTTATGGGGATTAGACATAACATACTCAGTATATTTAATGTATTTGAAATAATTAAAATAACTTCAAATTAGTAATAAATAGTACTATAATGATAAACACATGAATAAAACAATGTTTGAAGTTAACATTTGAGTATTTAAGTATAATAAAGCCAGGTTTAACAGGTGGTACACACAAGTCCCAAGAACAGGTTTTTTTAAACAAAGTTTCCTAATGTTGGGGACCCATACTATGCATTTACAACATAGACTAAAAGTTTTTTTTGGCATTTTGAGCACCACAAGCTCCACTACACTGGAGAGAAGGCAGACATCTCTTCAACCGATTTCCCCAAGACTCTGCAACTCTTACCGAAATAATCTAGATGGATAAATAGCACTACGAGCAAGAGGAAAAATATGTATTTTTGATTTTGGAGTGAACTGTCCCTCTAACTTTATCCTGTCCAGTCCATTTATTTTGTATGTTATGACATCTCAAAAAGGCAATTATTTTAAATTGTCTTTGAGCTGTATAGTGTTTGGCTGTAGTGTAAAAAAGAAAATAGTCCCTAAATGAAACTGCACACAGAAAGGTCTATGGATCATTTTGAGTAACCGGGTCATGATTTCTGGAAGGAGACATTGCTGTTGAGTTTTTCAAATCTATTTTTGGTGTTTTGAGCGCTGTAAGCTGAGTGTCATCTAGTTCCATTATGCTGGAGAGATGCAGACATCTCAACAGCCGATATCTCCAACACTCTGCAACTCACACCAAAACAGTATAGACAGATAAAAAGCACTACAGGTGAGAGGGGAAATATGTAGTTTTGATTTTGGGGTGTACTGTCCCTTTAAACACCTTGCTCAAGAGCACTTCAGCATCAGCTTGTGTGCGTTTTCTTTTAATGACACTCAATAGGTGACAAAGGAAACAGCGAAAATGGCCCCATCAAGACGGAAATCAATGATCTCTTTCAGCTAGCAGGGGAAAATTTGGCAAGTTGCCATGGTAACCAAGTTGGGAGCACCGGTTGGGGTTTTCCAAGCTCCTGGTCCTGCATCCCAACCAGTGACCTTTCAATCATCTCATCACACCTCTGACTGACCACCTCCACTCACACCTCTAACTGCGCCACTGCCGCAGTCATTATTGTGTTTACTTCACACCGCGAGCCGCTGGGCTGCTGGCAGACACTCGACCTACCACAGATAGCCGCGCTGTACTCATAATTTTGTGTTTGTCGACTGTCAGAAACCCGCAGGATGTCTCTCCCAGGTCTGAACCAGACAGCGGGACATAATTATTGTGTGTTCCTCGCTACGTCACCCAGCTCTCGAGGAGAAGCGAGCTCGGTCAGCCTCACTGACTCCAATCACCCAAACATCTCAAACAAAAAAGTGTGTGTGTCTGTGTGTCTGTGTGTCTGTGTCTGTGTCTGTGTGTGTGTGTGTGTGTGTGTGTGTGTGTGTGTGTGTGTGTGTGTGTGTGTGTGTGTGTGTGTGTGTGCGTGCAGATGTCAGACTAGACAAACCAAGCATTTATTCCCCGTAGCAGGAGTGTGTGTCATATCCAGGTGAGTGTGACAGATCGGGGGCTTCACCACACTGACAGGAGAGCCAGGGCCATCTTGCTTGTATTATTCATGAGAGTTGGGGATGACTCGTGGCTTTGGCACAACGCGCAGATAGAAACGGCAGCAAAATAATGGGGAGCTGTAGCTCACAGCTGTGACATCAGCTTCACAGTCTTATAGCAGCACCTAGTGTTTAATGTGTGAAAACTAACTGCTCGGAAGAAACAGACATCTGAAATGTGTATTCTTTCTCAAAGTCACAATTGAAAAACATCTGTATTCTCTATTTGAGGATTTTTTCTGTCTGTACTTAATTCTTTTTACATAAAATTAAATTGCAAATTGTTCTTATTAATTCACACAGTTCTGTAATCCTGAAATCTGTAACATGACTGCATAGATTTTACTTAAACTTGAGATGCTGTTCACCATTGTGACCTGCAACAACAAAGTTTTAAAACTTTGAATCCTCTGTCTGTCGGGGCTCAAGGTCAGTGTCCGTGTGGCCAGTCCTGAGTGTGTGCTGTTATTTTTCAAATGCTGCACACAGGATTTGTAAAAGGATTTTGCATCATAACTAAAAGAAATCACAGCAAAACGTCCCCAGCTGATTATGTATATTTAGGCCATTTTTAAAATTACTATTTTTTTAAATGTCATGTATATATATTGAGGCATTATATAATTAAAATACTCCTATTTACATATACTTCCACAAAAAATACATATAACCAGGTTCAAAATACTTGTTTTATTCTGTTGACATACTGAAGTCAGCGTTTTTTAAAGATGAAATTCTGGATTTTTTTTCTTTTCATTCTATCAATCAGAAAATACTGTGAACATCCATTTAAAAAATTCATTTTCATCATGTTTTTAGGGGAAAAAAATCTTTTTAATCAGGCTATGTATGATATATAACAAACTCCTCGTATCTTTAAAAAAACAAAAAGTCCGAATTTTGACAGGATCAAACTGAAACTTTGTTGTGTTTAGGTGCTACTGAATGGAGATTTTTTTTTAGTTCAGAGTATGTGAAAATGATCTTTAAAGACACATATTGTAAAATTCTATACATTTTTGGACCAAAGATAAAACAATACCAGTCAATAAGGTAAAACAAAAAAAAACTAATAGATATCAACAGAAAAATTCTGTTGATTGCTTACACTAAGACAATTATTTGTCTGAACTAAAATGAAATATATTTTGGATCTTATTATTCCGCAAGTCTGAAGGTAAAAGCCTTAAAATTTCTAAATTAACCAGCATGAGAAAAAACTTTGTAGTGTCTCCTCGTAATGTCTCTGTCTGGAAGGTCTCAAGCTCAGTGTTGCCAAATCACTGATCCTGGGTCTCTGCTATTGTTTCAAGTTTTTCAACACATGGCTTCATAAATGATTTTATAATGTCACATTATTTATGCATGCTTCCTCAGCACAGCAGCATCACAAAAACCATGGGACAACCCCCTCAGTGATTTGTTTCGTCAGTTTTTCTTGACCAGTCCTGTGTTTTTAATCCTCTGCACTGAGGTGCAATAAATCTTTAGAGTTGTCAAAGTGCCAAGTTGTACAAAACTTGTAAATTAAAATTTCAACATTCATATATTGGGGAATAACGCAACATTTGCGGCAAATGTTGCAAAAGAAGATACTGCAGAAATAATGAAAAAAAAAAACAGAAACAATGGGTGTAGTTGAAATTTTAAGTGCTTGTAAACAGTAGAAATTTGTTAGCCAGTCAGATATTTTGCATAATGTGTGTACTTCTGTATTTAAAGTAGGTCCTCGATAATGTTAAAATCAATGAGGAGGACTTTTTTATGCCAAAACTAGATTTTGCATCAGAGTGAAGTGGCTTTAATTGAAACTGAACTAATCAATATGGATGGTGTCACTTGTAGCGATGAACCTACAGAGATTACTGTCAGACTATGGAGTTCTCCTCAGTCTGCAGCTCCACTCTCCACTTTTTTTTGCAGGTTGTGAGTTTCAGCATCTCTAATAAATCTGTTATATGTTCCTGATGAGCAACAAACTGCACACAGACAAAATTAGTGACCAGATGGTGAATATACTGGAGCATTTCTAGTTTCCCTCAGGAGTTGGAGGAGGGCTGTCAATATTTTATTCTGACACATTAGGTGTCTCAAACACACCTCCAAACAAATAATAATGTTGCTCTGTGTCAGCCTAGGTCAGCTAATTATAAGTTATCAGAACCTTATTGACATCTCATTGTGTTTTGAAGATATTGAGCTGTGAACTTAAGAGCGGGCATGGCTCCGCACATAAATACACCTATCTCCTTAACCTTTGAGCCAAGCATCACAAATTTGGCAGGAGCTGTCTGCTTAAGTGGTAGCAACAAATTCTGTAAGTTGTCCTCAGAATGATTACTGTGGGGCACCACAAATGTGGAAAACAAATCAGACTATAATTCAAAAAGTGTGTGTCCTATCATTACAAAACTTGCAGGATATGTTAAATAATAATGTTGAACCACTTGTGTGGCATTATTTCTTAAATCACTCAATAGGGGGCGCCACCAGTTGCAAACAAGTGCATTGGCCTTTTTTGTTTGTTTTGTTTGTTGGCCATAAAAATGGCCATAAATCATCCCCCCAAAATGCTGATCCGACTGACCAATAGGAAGTGGCAGTGTTGCCAAAAAGAATATACTCGACACAAAAACACCCCTTTTTGTTGGATCATGTGATTTGTTTTTGTTGTTTTTTGTTTTATTATGTCCTTCCTCTGTGTACTATGACATGACGTAGAGTGACGTAGGCACGTCCGTGCGCGCTCCGGTCAAAGCCCTTAATGGACGGAGGTGAGTCATCATTAAGCCGAGCGCCGTTAAAATAAGTTGATAAACAAATGTAGTATTTATGATTTTAACATGACCAAACTGTTGTAACTTGTGTTGTGTAACATCCGATTCGTCTTGTGAGAGTTTCTGTTGAGTTTTGTGTTCGTTAATTTAAATTTTTCTGAGTTTAGTGTCGTGACGAGAAAGCTAACGCTAGCATGCTAAGTTAGCTTCCGTTACCGACTAACGGTTTCTCTGTCGCTGTTTGATGTGGCCGTTTTGTTTTCAATCACGAGGTTATGAGCTCAGCCGCCGTCACCGTACACACACGCCTCATTTATGTCATTATGTTGTACCACAGTAATGGAGATATTTTTATGATCAATGATGATATTGTTTCTTTATATATTGTAGTAAAAGTTAAGCTATTTTAGCTGTCAAGTGTAGTTGATTTTCTTTAAGGATCAACTTCACAAGTTAAAAATGAAATTCTATTTTCTTCATGAAAAACTGTTTAAAAAATTAGGGTTTTCTCGTTATATAAATGATTTGACATGTTTATGAAATGTAAATGGAAAAAGCCCTTCCTGAATGGCCGGAGGAGGTATGAGCTCAACCGCCGTCAGTGTACACACTCAGCTCATTGACGTTTTTCTGTTGTACCCTGGCTGTAACCAGACTTTACTATTATACATCCATAACTGTACCACAGTAAAGAGCCGGAGACCCAGGGTAGCTCCCTGTCGCATTATTATACCAACCCAGAACACAAGGCAGAGAGAGGGGGAAAGTCACACGGGTTACACACACGTTTTTACATGTTTGGTTTTTTTTTTTAAATTTACCTTTTGTATATGTTCATGTTGTCAATAAAAAGACACGTGCTTGAGTACTTTTCCTTTTTTTCATTTATATACCGTATATATAATTTTTTGGTCTTATCAAATACAGGTTTTGACCAAAAAGGTCAATAATACAGCAACCGATTGTATGAAATTAAATTACAGATACAAAAAAACTAGGTCAACGCAAAGACTACATGGTTTCACTTTGTAATGGTGGTGTTTCCGACAGTCTGTGAAAGCAGCATTAGACCAACCGACCTGTTGCACAAGCAGAGAAACGCCTCCTCCTCCTCCTCCTCTTCTTCTCTGTCGGTATATTTTAGCCCCAGCTCTGTCTCTGCTCCCCCTCACACTGCTTTACTAATCAGAGCATAAACATGGCTGCTAACCGGGTGATCGTTTATGGTGGAAGAGGAGCTCTGGGCTCAAAGTGTGTCCAACATTTCAAATCCAAAGGATGGGTGAGTGACAGCAGGTTGTGCTAACACACATGCTAACAAGCTAACTCGGGAGCTAACTTGTATGTTTTTGTTTTTATTATTAAACAGTGGGTCGCTTGCATCGACATGGCTGCAAACGAGGAGGCAAACGAAAACGTGATAGTGAAGATGAGTGAATCTTTCACCGAGCAGGCAGGACAGGTGAGCTGCAGAGGACTGTTAGCTTCATCAATAACACTTATTTCATGTTTCTGTGTCATTAATGACGAGCCGATGAGCTAACAGGCAGCAGTGACGCTGCTACGACATGTTAGCTAAAGTCTGATTGTTGGTATAAATCCACTAGCTGTCAAATATGATTTGTTTGCAGTGATTATAGAAAATGTGTATGCTAATGCTGCGTTCAAGTCGCATTGGAAAAGAATGAGAAAAAGTTGGCAAATGTAATAATTGTAATTTAAGTGTGATTTTCTCTGGTACTTTAATTTATTTTATGATGCAAATATTGAGGAAAATGCACGACCCTCGGTACAACATAAATTAGTTATCAGATCTTAGACACTCGCTGTTTGATGTTTGAAAGTTTAAGAGGAAGTGCCTGAGTTGAAATAAAGTAAATGTTTCATTCATGCTGGTTGGTTTGTGCAGTTTATCTGTGGCAAAATTTTCAATGAGAGCCATGTTGAAAGGAAAGTGATTTTTATGAAATTTAATGAGAATTAATTTCAGATTTGGTTCTGTTTTATTCTGACAGAAGTGGTTGTCAAACGTTGGTCAGTGAACATGTCATTGAATGTGAAAATTCAACAATGGTTTCCTTTTTTTTTTTTTTAAGGTTAACCGCCACCCATCAACTCAACCTATCGTCAACTTTTAATTCCCAAACATCAAAGAGTAAGATTTAAAAATCTACCAAATAGTTTATGGTGAAGGGAGGGTCATGCATTTTCTCCAAGTCACTCAGGGAGGCTCAAGGAAAATGTTTGTAGATTTAGAGAGGGTATAAAAAAAGTCGCACCTCAGCCACCCCACTCCTTATAAATAGAGAACAGTCCCTAAAAAAATTAAATTGTGTAAAACAATAGCTAATGTAGTTAATATATTCTTATTGCATACAGGAAAGCATATTAACACATTTTTATATTTTTATTCAGCCAATTTGCATAATTTGTTTGTGCAGTTCACATCCTATCAGGGGACATACTTGCATTTTTTTGTTTGTTTAAAAAAAAAAAACACACATTTTGAAAGAACTCAATCTATCCATCAATCATTTATCACCAGCTGTTAATGATTTCTCCATATTTCTTGTTTTTGTTTGTTGATGTGAATGCAGCGCAGAATGTGTGTATTAAACATTTCCAGCTGCTGTGTGGTTGACATTTAAATGGTATCCGCCCCCATGGCTGTATGGAAACGGTGTTGATGGTTATCGCTCATTTTGTGCAGGTGACTGCAGATGTGGCCCAGTTGCTAGGGGAACAGAAGGTGGATGCCATCTTGTGTGTGGCCGGAGGATGGGCGGGAGGAAGCTGCAGTTCCAAAGGTCAGAGTTCAACCTTTTGTTTGTTGTAACATTAATCATCAGCCATTTGTTTCTTACAGTCATTCATATTTAAAGATATATGTAATTTTAAACATTAAAATGTCTAAAAACGACCAGACCAATGTTTCATATTTTTTCAGTAATGAACTTTCATTGTCCCAAACATTTCCAACAATGTTCAAACTCAAAGAAATCTGTCAGTGGCGTCGTATCCCCTTTGCACGTGTCAGTTTTGTGATTTTGACCAATAGAAGCTGTCGTAAATTAATTTATTATCCAGTTTTAGCCACATTTTATGATACACTTTTAGATCTTGGTTGTTCATTGGTTTAGATTTATATTTTATAGGATAAAGAATTTTAGTGACTGGACATCTGGATCTTAAGCTTTCAGAGAAACAAGCTGAGCAAATGTTAGTGGCAGCTCTGTTACAGCTCCTGCTGTGCCAAACAGCATTGGGGAAACACTGATATTTATGTGAAACTAGTTTATTTGGTGTTTTTACTGGTTTAAACCACCTGGTCCTTTTGTTTTGGAGGGAAGAGACCTTTGTGTTAAATTCGGGTCTTAGTAAAAACCATCTGAACATCTGGATCTTCAGGTACTAGAGAAAAACCTTAAGCACACATTAGCAGGAGCTGCACCTCAAAGATGAGCTGATCAGGAGAAATGGTGATATTTAATGGAAAACGTTAGATGCGGTGAGAAACTTGCACGTTTTTTTTTACAACATAAAATATGTCAGTAAATACGACACTCGTGACTTTTGAAGCTATTTTGTCTTTAGATTTGTGGTTGCAAACAAGTGGCTAAATGAGACTACAGATTGTCATCATCTCAAACACAACTTTACAGCCTCGTTGTCATGTGACCGTAGTGTTGTTCGTTTATAGCCTAATGTTAGCTTATTATTTCTAGTGATTGTATTTAGGCAGTTTTCATTTGTGAAGATTATCTCACTGAACAAAATGTGTAAAAAAATATATTAATGTTTGTTTGCCACAGAGTTTATTTTCTGTAATAATCCAAAATCTGGTGGGAAAAATCACATAGGCTTTTTGATGAGGGAACCAGGACGATGACTTTTGTCAGCTTACAGAAAAAAGTCATCCCTGAAGCACTCTACTGAACGTACAGACATGAGAGTGTTATCGATCTGAACATGTGACACTCTGTCAGAAAGCAAACAAGCATATTTCCCAAGACGCTGAACCAAAGAAGGTGATGCATCTGTAGAATAAGCATGTTGTCATTTTAGATCGCTCCAAATACTAATAAATTCCCGTCTCTCTTAGATTTATATAAAAACACAGATCTGATGTGGAAGCAGAGTGTGTGGACCTCCACTATCTCCAGCCACCTCGCTGCTCTGCACCTAAAACCAGGCGGACTATTGACTTTGGCCGGAGCCAAAGCAGCGCTGTCAGGCACTGGAGGTAAGGCACACATGTTTGTGTTTACCGTTCTCTTCACCTGGTTGGGCTGTGTGTCACGTCAGGGGTGCAGGCAGACTTTGATATATTGGAGACTATATTGGGCATGTGGCTCTGTTGTACAGCCTGCCAATTCAGATAATGTAGGTAATAGAAAGCACTGCAGGGCTCTGACCGGGGAATTGACGCACTGATCAGAGACATGGGGAGGGGGGATCTCACAATAGAGCGAGGAAAAGGTGTCGATAAAATGGATCCGAGAAACAAAACAAGAGGGAAAAAGACAGAATAGCTGATGAGCTCTGGGAGGCGGTGGTTTGTCCATCAGCCACCCCCTGCTCCGTTAGTGTCCTTGAGTAATTGACTCAACCCAGACCTGCTCACTCGTTTCACTCTATATACCAGCTGAATAATTAAAATGTAACAGGAGTGGGTCCATTAAAGCAGTTCAAGATTAAAGACGGCAATAAACGAAAGACAACAAATGAATAGAAAAGGACTGCTGTTAATTTCATTAGCAATTTTTTTCTATTTCCACCTGCGCAATATTAATCGACTCCGCCCTTTGCTCACTCCCCAAAGTGCTACCACCCTCATTCACACACTAGTTACTTCCAGTTTAAACCACTGCAATTCCCTTCTTTTTGGCAAACTTTAATTGGTCCAGAACACTGCCGCTCGTTTTCTTACCAGAACCCCTCTCCTGAACACATCACACCCATCCTCAGACAACTCCACTGGCTCCCGGTCCACCAGCGCATCTTCTACAAGATCCTCCTCTTGACTTTCTCAAAGCCCTTCACAACCTCGCTCCTCTGTACCTGACTGACCGCCTACAACCATACACTACCTCCCGATCACTGCGCTCCTCCTCTGCCAACCTCCTCTCCATCCTTCCTGCCCGTTTGTCCTCCATGGGGGCTAGAGCCTTCAGTTGCTCTGCTCCCCTCCTTTGAAACTCTCTCCCACCTGAGATCCACGCCATTCACATCCTCTTCATATTTAAATCCAGGCTCAAAACTCACTTCTTCCGCAATGCTCACTCACTCTAATTTGCACTTTTATATCTTTTATCTGTTAATTGCTGTAATTTATCTGTTAATTGCCTCATTTCACTTTTGTTCTTTCAAACTTTTTTGTTGTTTTTATATTGTGTTCCTGTAAGGTGTCCTTGAGTGCTCTTAAGGGCGGCCCACAAATAAAATGTGTTATTATTATTATTATTATTATTATTATTTATTATTATTATTATTATTATTATTATTATTATTATTATTAAAGCTTTCCTAGAGCCACAGATGACTTTATACAACTGTTTGCAGGGGGAAGTCTCATCATAACAAGTAAACTGAATTTATTTAATTTAAACAATGGTGGTGACATTTAGTCGATGATGGACAGAAAAAAGTTCTACAGCTATCTTTAAAATAATTTTGTAGTTAAAGTCCGTCTTCCAACAAACACATCAAACAGTAGTATTTCCAGCGTCTCCAGTAATAGATAATTTATGGCTTTTCTTTGTCATATTAAGCAAATTAAGATAAAGCAGGAGTTACACGTAAGCAAAGATAGAGAGCTGCATTTCTGTGAATCTATGGAAAGGCATTTATAAGGCATGTTATGTAGATTTGTGTATTAAAAACGCTGATTTGTTGATCTAACTTCTGTGAGGAGTTGGGGTTAAAGAAAAAAATGATAAAGTATCGCAATATTTTTGTGTGGCAGTATTGTATTTTATGGTATTGTATAATATTACCCCAAAAAAAGTAATTTTTGGTAGCGTATTAATATAATATTGTATCGTGACTTAAGTTTTGCAATAATATCGTATCATGGGGCCTCTGGCCTCTAAGTAAGGAGGCAGGGTTGAAGCACACATTAATGATGAGACAAACCCAAAATCTGTTGAAGTGAAAAAGAAAACAGTTGAACAAACATGTCCGACCAGTTCCTCAAGTCAAGTCAGTGTTTTCATACAGCTCATTGTCACAATCACAAATTCGCCTCATTGTAAATGCATGAATGAGCGTGCACTAAAAGCCTTATCTTTGCATTTTTGGATGGTGTGGCACAGAATTTAGATCTACCCAGAGTTTGCCATTGTTAACATGTCACCAGCTGGCCTCTGTGGCGTCCAGAGAGGCTTTGGTAATGTGCCATGTGATGTCCAGTCTCCCTCTCTATCTGAGCTAACAGCGTGATGGGCTGAGATCCAACACTCCAGCAATACAAAGCCCTGCCTCAGCAGTCTGCACAAAGCTCACAGGCTCATTGGCTGCTGGCTTATGAGGTGAATGACTCAGCAGTTGTGGCTCCACACATTTTATCCACGTGGACAGAGTGTGTTAGCTGCACTGATGCAGGTCTAAGGTGCCTAAAATCTATTGTTCTCTTCTGGCTGAGCTTGTATTCATGTTGGAACTCTGCAGAGCTGACTTCTCTAAGGATTATATTTTAAACAGCAACTGTGAAAGTTTTCTTATTTTCCCCAAACCCTTATCTGTGTGATCTAATTAAATGTGAGTCAATATCAAAAGCCACATGTTAAGAAATATAACAAACACCGCTGAGAGGTACTTCATCCTTTCTACTGCGAGCTTTGATCAAACAAAGTTAGTAAAAAGTTAATGAGTGTCGAGGAAATCCAGTTCATCTGTGTCGCGGAAACAAGAAAAGTAGATCAGAAGAACAAATTGACTTTGAAGGTTTTTGTAAATTAAAGTTTTATGAATGAACAACCAGTTAAACATGGGAAACGTTATTAGGAGATGCAGGAGATATCAGCAACCATAATGTAGGCAAGTATAAGAGGTGAGAATGTAAGATAATTTGGGGGATTGAGTAAATGTTCTGCCCAGTAAACAAAACCATGTTTCCTGCTCTGAATCGATCACCAATTACAATTTGAGATTCCAAACCAAACTTTAAAGGTAACAGACCAACAAAAAACAGGTTGTGAAACGTCGTGAAGGGCTTTTTAATAATCCTAACCTTTGATTTAGGATTTAAAACTCAGGGTTGAGCCCCAGACATGAGGGTTTTTTCTGTGCACTCCATGTGACTTTTTAATCTCCAATCTGATTATTGGCTCTACAGAAGATAACTTTTAGTGTTTTGAAGCACAGAAAACAATGTTACTCGTTCTGTTCAAGCAGCTTGATGCCTCCTAACTTTAATACAGAAGTCAAATCGAGTTTTATGCTGTGTGATGTCAGAAGGTCACCATTTCCGAGTAGGGAAGTCATTCTTCCAACTCTGTTGTGTTCATGTGTTTTGAGGTCATAAAATGGGAACATGGAAGCAACTGAGAAGATGTGTTGCATTTTGTTTTGCTAAGAGCATTTAAACAAGAGGTTGATAGCTGTTTCCAGTTTATTTATATTTTACTGAATAATTTCATATTTTATATGACATGATATGATATTTTTATATTTAATCTAGGTCATTCTACATGGACAGCAGTTAACATTAGTAACATATTAGACATTAAGCCAATAGCTAAGCCTGACTTGTTATCAGGCTTTATGCAATACAAACAACATCAACAAAAAAACATAACCCTCCATTTTCTTTCCTGCAGGAGATGTTCTGACTGATAATGATATTACTCTGTAATACTGTAATTATTTACTTTAGTTTTTAGCTAGTTATTAAAAATATATAAGTGTTTAAAAATAGCGTAGGGCATCCCAATCCTTAATTGCACAGCTGTAAGTCTTTTTAAATAATCACCCAGCTATATTAAGCCTAGCCTTATAGTTTTCATGCTCATAAAAGGTAATGTGAGCCAAAAAAATATAAGTGTTAAATATTCTCAAGTGTCTCTCAGTTTTATTGAGTTTTCTCTAATTCTCGGTCTGAATTGTTTCAGGATCAGAGTAAACTGCTGTTGAATAATTTTGTTTGTTGAATGTGGGGAGTTGCATCTACACTCAGACTGTAGCCTGCATTATTTCAGTTAATGAAAGCAAATCAAACCCATGCTTATCTCACTGTCTTTAGGCTGTTGCATGACCGGCATCCTTATTACCTCGTGCCCCTTTTGATTTTTCTTGTGGTAAAAAACAAAAGCTTGTAATAAAAGCCCTGTCACCACCCCTCGTTCTTATTGGCCAGGTCTTTGTAAGCCTGTCATGAGATTGGTTTAGTGGGGTGGGCAGATGCTTAGCATTCTTCAGAAAGCTTGTTAGATGTTGCGGGGGGGAGGCTCTTACTGTTTCCAGATGCTGAAGCTATAAAACATCTTAACTTAATCCAAGGCTGAGTTTATGTAGAAACATGGATCCAAAAAGCAAACCAGAGAGACAAGGAATTAGAGATGCTTTAATATGTAGTCAGTTAATTTAATGTGATTTATTTCCGCACCCTTCCTATCAGATACAACACAAACATACCTGGTTTGCTTTAAAAGTCTCAAGATGTTCCCTCCATAGATTCTCCAGTTTCTTTCCACTTGACCTCTCTCCACTAAATCAATGTCGTCCACGGCCGGGCGTAGTGTGTGCTGCATCCAATGTGCTCTGTGTTGCCTCTGCAAACTAAATTTTCCTCCAGGATGCTAAAAGAAATATTCTGTGTGTACCCTCCAGGCATGGTGGGCTATGGCATGGCCAAAGCTGCTGTCCATCAGCTGTGTCAGAGTCTGGCAGCGAAAAACAGCGGGATGCCATCAGGAGCTGCTGCTGTGGCCATACTACCGTAAGTACTGCAGGGAAACGCACTTGGTCATGATAAACATTTAGTCTTGAGGGAATGTTTTAAAACCGTCCATCAGTAGGCCTAAAAGGTAGCTCTTAAAACATTTGGGGCTCGTTTTTTTTAATTTTTTTATTCACATTAGTCACAGTCGATAGTTCAGAAATGTGTCTTAACATCTCATCTTATACATCCTAAAAAGATGTACAAGGATATGATTTTCATGACATACATGGGTGAAGAAGGGGTTTGACAGTCACCAGGTGTTCACAGGGATTGTTTAATTATTTATTTTGTAGTATTATTTCCTTTTTCTAGCCCTCCTTTTTATTTAAATAACAAATTAGATATGTTAACATATAGTGATATAAAGTTTATATATATAGTACAGTAGATATACAGTAAATTAAGAAAATTCAATCTAAATAAAAATGGAAGCGGGGTAATTATTTTTCAAAAAGTGATGGAAAAGGGGTGGGATTTAATTCGTTTGCACTTCTTCCAACTCCTTCCTTGATATGTCTGTATGTTTGTGTATGTTTATATGTTTATTCCTTCATTTCCTTTTTTGACGTGTTCGAAATACACTTCAGTTCAATTCAAACCGCGTCTTTGTATCGGACACAACAAAATCTGAAAGGACACAGTAAACTCACTATCAACACTCACAGAGGATGCACCCTCTTATTTTCCCTTCATTTGTCAACAGCAGATTTGTGTTAAAATCATAGGAAAATTGGCGTCATGTGAATGAAACTCTCTAAGAGTGAAACTTTTGTCGTGGGTTTATTTACTGTTGATGTGTTTGTTCCTCTGCTCTGCACAGATCTGACACCTGCCTGTCTATCCTCATAAAATGTACCCACATTCACAAATATGTAGATTATTGCGACAGACATTCCTGTTTTCTTATGACATAACATCCTCGGTGACAGCTGATGCTGTGTTTACTCATGTCAGTGACGATTCAATGATGCTTCACTGTCCAGGGGACGCGCTGTGTTGAATAAATATTTGTACTGGCAGCTGCCATTTGGGATCCTGTCATGAGCCTTTACACTGCATGTTCAAGCCGGGAATATCACGCTGTTATGCCACCTGGACATATAATGTCCGATTGCAGAGTGGGGAGGAAGCGTTAACGAGTGTTGCCAGTATTTTTAGCTCTGCTACTCCCCATAGCATTGCCATCGGGGCTACTGGGGCTCAGGGCTCCACTGCTGGACTAACGTTAGCATTAGCTGCTTTGCTAAATCAGCCAAAGATGCTGCACTGCTTCATATTTCTAAAATTCTACCCTTTGACACAAATAGCTTTTAGCTGCACCATTGTGGCTTTTAGAAAAGTGAGCCCACATTCTCGACGGCTTGATCTTGCCTGTCACCCCCTGATGCCGGCAGCTTCGTCATCATGAGGGAAAGTATGCCAGCTGTGTTAGAATCAGGTTAGAATGAATTAACGTTGCACAATTTATGTCATTAAATACCGATAGCAGCACCATTTGTCTTGGAGCTTATCGGTACTTAAGTACCTACCCAATCACATACCAGTACCAATTAATACCAGTTCTTGATACCCATCCCTATTCAAAAATTAATTCAAATATTTGGTGTTTTCTATACTCAACTCAAGATGTGACACTTGACACTGTAATGTTTTATACATAGACTGTATGTACATGGTTTTGTGAATTAAGTTTTTAAATTTACGATTTGATTTGTTCAGCTTTTAGGTTTATAACCATTTAACATCAAACGTGAGTTTAATGCATCACTTTGCCAAAAAAAAACCTTTATTTTATTGGGGACCTGCTCAAATTTCCACCTGTGGGTTTTTACAACATTGAAAACAAAATCACAGCTGCAGCAGATTTCACCCACTTGCTGATGATGCATATGTGAGTATTGATTCCACAGCGAACTTTTTATTGGAGTCTCTACAGGGAAATAAGCAGAAACTGCAAACAAGTCTCACTTATTTTGCCTAAAGCTGTTAAATGTGATACTTGACTCCCCTATTATGAGGAATAACCACTTTTATCTTCTAAATCTAATTTGTCTCAAAGGGATGTTTTAGATTTGAATTCCGCTGCATTTGTGGAAAATAAAAATAAAATGAGAGGGAATTTTGCAGATTTTGATAATCAGCAACTTGTTTCATTTAATTTTTATTCAATGTTGTAAAAATTGTTGTATTTGATAGTATTTTGATGACAGTAAACTGAATACATTTTGGTTTTGGACTGTTAAACAGATAAAGAAAGAAATTTGAAGATTTCACCTTGGGCTATGGGAAACATTTTTCACAGTTTTCTGACATCTCATCAACAAAACAATAGGCAGTTGCAGCAGTAATATTTATTGCCCTTGCAGTCAAAAGTTTTAGGCCTTGGGCTGACACTAAAATGAGGAATAAGTGAACAGAAGATAAAGTTTAATGCTTCACCAGACAACCTTGTACTGTATGTTGTCAGTTACAGCAGTAAAAGGAAACTGTTAGATTTCCTGGAACTTGAATAGCCTCAGACGTTGAAACATGGTTCTTGTCAACTGCACATCTATGTTTACTGAGCTGGAGGGTCTGTAATGCTTTATGACAAACAGACGAGAGATTTCTGTGTTTCTTTTTCCCCTGGATGGAGCACTCACTCACTGCTCTTTATATTTTATTGTTGTTTTTTTCCTTCTGAAATTTATTAGGTATTGTTTCCGGAAAAGAGTTCATATCCAGTGGCAGATTTCATGAACAAAATCAAGCCTTAGTTAGTGGGAGGCATATATATAATGTTACAAACTTGGGTGTTTGTATTACCCTTTGAAACCTGAGCAAAGTGGCTTGATTTCTCACAAAAACACGTAAAAAAAAGACATTTTGTAACTTAACACTTTAGAATTCCTTTTAAATAATGTGGAAAAATTTGTTGGACCAATTTTATTTTTACTAGTGCTACTACAACTTAAAAATGTGTTTTCATAATTATGGTAACAGTACATAATTTTAATTCCTTTTATATAATGTGAAAATATTTTTTATGAGGAATGAAGTTAAATATGTGTGTTCATAAATATGATAATTTAATATTGAATTACCATAATTATAACTAGAAGTTTTTAAGCTCATAACTCTTACAAGTTTTTTTGTTCAAACTACGTTTTCTATATTATCTAAAATAAAATTAACGTGTCATTTAATTACCATATTTATGAACATTTTAAGTTAATTAATCATTAAAAATAATGTTGTTCCAACATTTTTTTCTTGTTATTTAAAATAATTTTATTAATAAGACATTTTCCAAAAATAAGCAAGATTCAAAAATATATAAAAAATTAAAATATATGTATAAAATTACCTGAAACTAACAAAAAATAGAAAAATAAAAGAACAAAAACAGGAAATGAAAAGCGATGAAAGAAAGTTGGTCAGGCTGGTGGGTGCTGTTTGGTACTCCGTTTAACTGTTTCTTACATGTTGGGGTCACAAACGTTGTAATTTTACAGCTAAGCCATACACTACAATATGAGTCTGAAAACATTTCAGGAGACAAAGAGGCGCTGCAGTAACAGAATCTTGATTCAGATTGGATCAGCGCTGCCGACTTTAATGGATTGACTGCAGTCCACAAGCAGAGATTGACATGATTGACAGCTGCGTTAGAGAGTCCTCGGCTCTGATTGGTTATTTTGTTGCACATGCAGTAAGGCCATTAGAGGCACTACATGGCAGCCGAGTAGGCAGACGAACATGAGTTGTTTTTTTGACAACTTATCTGCCTCATTTAGTGTTGTGTCAGTGTAGAGACAGTTTCAGAAAATATGAAGTCTTTCTTTCTTTTTTAAATGAAAGGTAACAGCTATAGCTGCAAACATGCTCATGTAGAAACACAAAATAAAAAACCTGAAAATGAGCAATATAGTGCCCCTTTAACTACACCAACACTGCAATCAAGCAGTAACAGCAGTGGACATGAAGGCTTTTGTGCTTTAAAATTAGCCATGCTTCACATTTCTTTATGTTTGGTGGGTTCGGTGAGGATAAGCTGCAGGAATAAAAGATGGATAAACCTGATCTCTGGTTGTACACATGATCTGTTTTAGATGAATGACACACACAGTGGGTTTTGCATCATCGCCTGCTCTGTGCACTTACTGAATTTAAAACCAGTGGGTTTTTTGCATCGTCATCGTGAGAAGCTGAAATGGGTTTTCGGGGGGTATCCTGCTCCTGCTCTCTCTTTCTCTATCTCTCTCTCTCGGGTTATATTTTTCACTAAAATGAGGCTGGAGAGAGTCTGCCTCTACGGCGTGCTGTCACATCTGTTCAGCATTAGCCCAATGACTTGCATTTCTGTTACAGGCTGCTTCCCCCAACCCCCTTCTCCAGCCGTACCATCATATACCAACACTGCACTGTATAGCATTTTGTGTAGAGTGTATTTCTGTAAAGGCCAGAGTAGAGAGTGTTTTTGCACTTAAATGTATGTATACAGGTTAAAACACTGTGACTGTTGGTTGTAAAATACTACAGTAGGTCAGGATGTTTTGTTGTTTTTAAGCTCTTACACAGACAAACTGCATGTTAATATTAGAGTAGTTGCACTAAAGGTGACAAAAGCGTGCTGTGTTGAATTGCTAAGTAATATTTGAAGTCATGAATATGATAATAAAACAGGAACATGATGCAGATGACTTTTTTTTTTTCTTTATGAGCCCTGTGCTCTCTGTTTGTGGTCTGTGTGTGTGGAGCTGCTGCAGTCTGCCTCTCTCCTTTCTCTCTCTGCTGTTCACCTCCTGATTTTCATCTGGCTTAATTTGACAGGGTTACCTTGGATACGCCGATGAACAGGAAGTTCATGCCTGATGCAGATTTCAGCTCCTGGACACCACTGGAGTACATCGCAGAGTGAGTGCAAATAATGATTCATAGTCTTATTTAGAGGCTGAAGAGAGCGGACTAACATGCTAATATCTGTATTTATCAATATAACTTTAACAATATGTTTTATTTTTCTGCTCTTGAGTCATTTTTTAAATGTTAACATTCTGAAATGCTGCATTAAATGTTTTTATTAGCCGTTAGGGCATGAGGTCTAATGCTTTAGGGGCATCTGTTAGCAAAAATGGAACATTATTCGTTACTTTTCGTAACCTGAGTCTGAGTCCGCAGCTGCCTAAACCCAAGAGAAGTGTAAAAATGAGGAGCGCTCACTCTGCAGCTACATCCAAAACATCCCCGATAGTATAATGCACACTGACTGACCAAAAAAAAACAGCTGCTCGACTCAAAGGAATCCCAGTTGGCTGAGGGGTCTTTGAGTGATGATTCGAATCTTCGAATTACAGGGGGAAGCCCCTTTCATTTTCCAAAATCCCTTAACAAGATAACACATATCTTTGTGTTTTATCTATGGTGGGTGTATGGAAATTAACAGCACATAGCTTGAAAACGCAATAAATCACCATTTATGTTTTCTTGACTTGAATATAACAACACAGTCATAAAATAACATTATATGATAAAATATACATTAGGTCCAAACAATAATCTAAATGTTCCAGCATTTTTGTGGCGGCGTACTGACTCGTTTTTTCCCATAAACAGCAAACTAAGATCAACTGTGTTTTTCCCAGTTGATTCTCATACCATAATAGTATGATTCTTTCATTGTCTATGCACAGGCGTTTTACATGTCTCTGATCACAACCGGCCCGACTGGCTCTGAAACACGTCTCCATGCGTCTGTTTTACATGATGTCCTGTTAAGACTGCTGCGTTCAGATAAAATGAATTTCTCTGATTGTTGAGTTTCCAAAAAGCTCTTTGATTCTGAGGAGCTGACACACTAAACATCACATTTACCTTTTTGATGCTTTGGATCAGAGAAACGTTTTCAGCTATCAGACTACATTAAAGTTACTAGAAATACCTGATCATCAGTTGAACACGAATGGGCTGCAGGTGAGAAAAGATTTATTTTAAACAGTTATCTTAATTTTCTTAGGCAGGTTTTTCCTTTTAAAATCACATATATTGCTTACATTACATGAATTTATAGTAATCAACTACCATGGATCTTCTGTGTAATTTAAACAGGCTTTTGGAATTCGGTCATAAAATAATGACAAATTTATTATCAAAAAAAGGAATCAAAATGTGACATTTCACCGTGAGATGGCAAAATAGATCTACGCTGGTCCCACAGCTCAGTGCGATTAATGAAACTGTTGTGTATGTTTGTTTTTCTTGCTTGCTCATACATTTTTCTGTCTGTGTAGTGTATTATGTATGGCATTTAATCTCTTATTTATGTAATCTACATAGATTACACCAGAGATTTAATCAAATTCCACATTATAAATAATTTACTTAGTGCAACATGTCCAACTGAAGTGGTTTGAGATGTTAATGAGCTACTGTTATTAACCGAGGTATAACTGGTATGTACCTTTATTTCTAAGGATGGATTTGTTATTGTCAGATGTAATATAAACTACAGATTGATGTTTTTGTATTCATCCATTTTTCACTATTTCTAGAAGTTCAGTTTCATTTGAAGAACAGAATTTCAAAGTTTCCCTAATTTTATAAATGCTTTAAGATGCCTGAAAGAGTCCTCCAATACCTGGACTTTATTACTTAATTTTAATTAAGTTTTGATGTATTCAAGTAATTAGTTCATTGGAAACAAAGTGTCTTGGGAGTCCTAAGAGTCCTTGTGTTTTTGCTGCGTGTAGGCCAGAGGAGATTACATGGGATTTGATCCAGTTTGATAATCCCCAAGGAAACATATGAGGG
Organism: Plectropomus leopardus; assembly: GCF_008729295.1. NCBI lineage: Eukaryota > Metazoa > Chordata > Actinopteri > Perciformes > Serranidae > Plectropomus > Plectropomus leopardus. The sequence continues at coordinate 29,487,416 of NC_056471.1, forward strand.
TCTGAGGACAGAAATAGAAGCAGTCTGGATGGCAGGAAATGAAGTTAGGTGGCACTGTGTGCTTTATTGTCCCTTTTCCTGTTCTCTGACAAGCTTCATTCATAAAACCTGGACATAACTGTAAAGTGAAGATGTTATTTATAGTGCACATAATTACTTTGGAGTCACAGGTTGTCAAATTTATTATTCTACATTTTAAAAAATTAGGAGAACTCACTCAGGCTGTAGATGCATAATTTCTCAGTTGAAGTTACTGCCTGCCCACCAAAAAATATGCTATAATTTGAAAATATTTAATGTTGGTGCCAATGCGATATGCAGCTTTTGGTACTTTACCTCGGGTTGTTTACAAACCCTTTTTTCCCCCCAAAGTAAATGTCAAATAATGACTAAAATGTGCAGCTCCACTGTAACTTAGCCTACATAGATAAAATACAGTCCAGGGGCACCTAGTAGCTAATCTTGTAGAGTGTGTACTAAGTGTGTACTAAGGTTGTATCCTTACCGCAACAACACAAGTTTTATTCCAACCTGGGAGCCAAAGTTAATCTCATCCCCTCTCTCCCCCTTTCCCCTCACTCTTACCCTCTACTTTCAAACACAGGAAGGAAAAATAAATAAATACATAAAATAAAATACAGTCTAAAATTCCCCAAACTCTGATTAAAATTGGCAATCGCTTAAATGTTTTAAATGATAGATAAACAAAAATGACCAAGCATTCATTGCCAACTTCTGGTACTTAGGAGGTTTTGATACAGTTTTCAGTCATCACTGAATAGCATGAAAGTCGATACACAGTTCCAGTGCTAAACTAAGTAAATGATGTGCCATGGCAACCGAAAATACATGTTTCTGATTGGCTGACAGGTTTTGTTAATGTTGACTGTATACCTTTAAATGTAACAGTTGCGACTAAAAATGACAACAAAAATAATAACTTTGCTGGTTTCACTGAGATGAACTCATTAGGAGAAACTCAACTAGGACCAAATATAATTGTTTTAGGGTTAATTTTAAGGGCAGTTGCCCTTTATTGGTTAGTCACTGGGTGGATTTAGAGGGCAAATATGAATATTGTGGTTATATGGCATACGTTAAAAACACCAGGCCACCAGGACAACCCCAAAATGACAATAATACTGAATATATATACTGTACCATGATAGTACACGTAGTTGTAGATGATATGTTGCTGCACAGATTAATGTAAAAATTCACTGTGATGGTCTTGAATAGACATAAAGAGGATATTAGGTGTTTATTTAAGCATGTGTATTAACAAATGAACATGTTGGGGTTTATCTGCTTCTCAAATAATGTTTCCACTTCAATGTTTTACTGCAGAATGTTTTTCGACTGGGCTTCAGGAGCGAACCGGCCTGCTTCAGGAAGCCTGATGCAAGTGCAGACCTCCGGAGGCGAAACCCAGGCTGTGGCGGCGCAGTAGAGGACAGAGTGGAGCTGTGGAGACAGTGATGGGGGGTTGGGAGGCAGAGAGAAAGAGAGATGGGGAGATGGAGAAGCCCAGAGATGGTAGAGAGGAGGAGGAGGATATGAGGAAGGAGAGTTAGAGATAGGAGATAGGAGGAGTGATGAAGAGAGTTGGAGGGTGTAGAGGTGAAGAGAGATGGTGACAGAGAGAAACTGGATAAAATAAGGAGGTGGAGAGGAGAAGGCTAGATGGGTTTGTTTTGGAGGGGTGAGGAGGACGAGGGAGGAGGGGCTGTCGTTGCAAATGCAGCATCAGAGCGCCATCTAGCTGTAAACCCCTAAAATGATCCCACAGCAACAGTCAGACTGCGTTGTACATCCAGTTATGATGAGGACACACTCTCCACTCTTGCACAACAATTTTAAAGACGTATTCAAAGATCAGTTAAGCGTGTTAAATGGGAAATATTTCAAATTGATAAGTGTTTGTAGCTCTTTTTTGGTCAGGACTGAGGAAGCAGTCACTGATTAAGATGCATACATAATTAGTTACACCACACTTTTATAATTACTGTGTCACAGTAGTGTTGACACAGTAATTATAATGGTGACAAAATAATGAGTATTTCCTCCTTTTTCCAAAATGCATATTACCAACCTCCTACAGATAGCTACATTTTCTTCAACACATGACAGTGTTATACGTGAAATCTGTAGACCTTTTAGTCTGTGCTGTTTGTCATCCCTGAAGGTCTTCTGCTTGTAGAAACCTCAAACCCAGAAGAAAGCCGCTGTCTTCTTCCCTCAAACGGACAATACGGTGTGAAGTGGAGTGGCCTTATTTTATGTTCGCTATCAAGTCAAAGTGTCCTTGGTGTCCGCCGTGTGAAAAAGGTGCCCTGCTCCTTTTGTGGGTTTTCTAAGTCGTGTGTTGTAACTGTCAAATTCAAAATAAAATGAGCCAAAAAACAGGATTTATTTGAGGTTCAAAGTTCATCCTTGACCTTTGGAACAGAGAAGAATCTCAGCTCAAGGTTGTTTTCAGTGGCCGTCCCGGAGCTTTCAATTATAACAAACATTCAGAATCACAGTTTTTTTCCTGTATAATGTATTACATTCACTGCTCGCCATTTTATGAGTGTCAGATTTCTGAGTTTGAAATATATGTGTAATATAGTGACTTAAAAACTAGCAAAACGCTGCAAATGATCTCACATTTAATATCATATTTGTGCATCACAACACCTGCCAGTGGTGACACAAAAATGTTGATAATTACAGTAATAATTCAAAATCTCAATTTACTTCTTACCATGAATTATTGAATGTCTGTCTATAGAGGCAGTGAGTGATTCGTACACAGCTGGTCTTTTTCAGTGTCATTTTCTTAGAATTGTAAATGTTAAAATAGCTTTTTTGTTGTTTTTCTTAAAACCTGAAATGGCTTTTCTTTATGTTGCCTCAAAAAAATGTTCAAAAATTATTATTGACCTTGTTAACAGCCACTGACAACAAAAAAAACCCATTAAGGTTCAGTTAGAAACTCTTGACCTATTTTTGTAAAACCAATTCTGTATAACATCCATTCATTCAAACATTGTCTTGTAAGTGTTTATCCTTTTACAGTGTTGCAGGTTGCCAGGCTGACACAGAGACAGGCAGCAACTCATGCGCACATTTCCACCTTCAATTTTAGACTCAGTTCTGCAGAACTGTCACATCATTTTTAGGGTAATTGTTAAAAAACTTGCCAAATCAAATGTGCTATTATGATTCTTAAACACTTCACATCCTAGGATTTTAAGAATTAACGAGATCTGCAAGTCTATAAAAGTTTCTAAAACATTCTTTTAAAATATTCGTCTTTAAATGTCATTAAATAGTCTTAATGAATTTGTAAGGCTTTAATTGTCAATAACACATTGACAAATATTTTAAAGCTATCACTAACCCTAACTTATTCTTAATAATCACATTTCTAAATAATGTATACTGTTTACCTTTACACTTATCAGCAACACCTGAACGTGAGAAGAAAATCTGTCCTTAAATCAGACTTAAATTCAGTGAAAAGCAATAAATTTAAATGTCTGATAGACACCCTGATGAAGCTGGAGATTTTCCACACGCTCGTTTACTTTATCTTTAACAAGGAAGTCCCACTGAGATGAGAAAAATCTCCTTTACAAGAGATATGTGGCCAAGGTAGCAGTCATTCGAAATCACAACATATTAAAATATGACATATATAACATGATCTACAAAAATTGACATTACAACAGATGTACAGGTATTTAACCCTTTAACACCTGGATTGGCATCAGTTTTCTTGTGCTGCAGTCAGACACCTTTCACAAACATTTAAACCTCTGAAATGTGAGAAAATTGGTTTGATTTCTTTTGAAAAAAAACCACAATGAGCAACTTGGCAAGAAATGTCCTGCAAAACGCCAAAAATTAGTCAAAGGTGCCGGGAAAAGTTCTTTTTTAGTACTTTCTTAAAATCCTTTTTGTGTGTTTTCTTTTTTTGCTGTATTTATTTTATTTATAACTTATTCTTAGGTGATTTTCTTGTAACCTTTCACTCATTTCTTGCTATTTTGGGGCCATTTGTTGTTATGCTCCTTGTCACCTTCTTCCCACATGATGCCCTTAAATTCAGTTAATTACAACAAATTCCATGAGAAGACCAAAACTAACAATGCATTAGTCCGTCTCTCAGTACGTTACATGTCCTGTATGTCAGCCCTGTTATCTCACAGCGAATAGATAAATATGTAAAAACAAAATATGTGCTTGTATTTTTTTTTTAAGCACAGTTTCCTAGAACAGCTCAGCAATGTTGTTTTTAGCACATATTTTCTCAAACAGGGTTAAATCATTTCTTAGATGCAGATTTGTACACATTTTGTACTCAAATGAGAATTTCCAGTAGAAACCACTAGATGGTGCTCTCTAATAAGACTCCCACAGCTGCTGCCTGTCTGTTTTTCACTGGAAGTCGCATTAATCAAATGGATGAGTTAACGCTCACAGCTGAATGTGCACTGCCATGCATACACTGTATAAAACTAACTTGCAGAAGGGCCCTTTAGCATTCACTCTCTTGCACTGAGCTGATTGCTGAGCGTCCAGGCCTTTCACCTTGGCGAATGCAAATCTCTACAGCAGCGACATCTGGGGAGACATCAATTTAAAAGTTGGATTATGACGAATAGATTATTTTACACTCCCATTCCTCTCTGCACAAAAATGTTGTTGTTGTTCAACCAACCCATATATTCACCTTCAGCATGGACCAGAATGCACATAAATAGACTACAGGGCAGCTGCTGGGCCCTTAGTCTTAAACTCCACTCTTTATCCCGGCCGGCCACACTTCCAGGGGACTATATGGCTGTTGACAAGCACACTGCAATAAATCACCATGCTGAGGATTAATAGGAAAGAGCAAAGCGCCCCAGCTCACTGTAGCTGATATGTATTTATTCTAGGTGGCGTAGCAATTCATCTCACCGTGTGTGTGTGTGTGTGTATGTGTGTGTGTGTGTGTGTGTGTGTGTGTGAGGGCCCGAGGCAAATTCAACACGTCTATGCATACATTACCTCCCATGATGCCAGCACTATAGAGTGATTGCCCATGGGGATCGAGTCAATGTTTATCACAGAAAGCGTTTCAGCTGATCAAAGATTACCGCTGAGACAGAGCATGTTGTTCCTGTTTCAGCTGGGGCAGATAAGCTGTCACCCAGCGCCACTGATACTATTGTTTTGTGCAATGTAAATCTATGAGAAGCAAATTATTTGTGTGTCACAGGTGCGGCGGCGTGCTAAAGAGAATTTATCCCTGGTACTCTTCTTTCAAGCTGCAGCAGTGCGTTTTTCACATCTCATCTTTCAGAGGCTGATGGTGAGTATGTAAATACAGGATGACTGATGTGGTTTAAGGACGTCTGTTGAGTCTCTTTCTCACTGGTTAACAAGCAGCGGAGTCACATGAGGTCAGCGGGACCATATTGTGTAATGAGACAGTGCAGCTGGGTATTTATCACAAAATAGGCTACTTTTTGGGACCTATTATGCTAATTAACAGGTAAATGCTTGTTGGGGTTTTACTCAAACATGTTTAATGTCCAAAAAAACTTTTTCGTTCCTCATATTGTCTACGCTGAAACACTTTATGAAAGGAGCGCTCATCTCATTGAGCCACAGAAAGGCTTACAAGAATAGCTCCACCTGTTACTGTCCCACCAAAAAGGCTGTAAACACAGTTGGACATGTTCTAGCTGGAAGTCTAAAATTGGGGGAAATGTGCACCGTTGGCAACCAAGATTACAGCTAACTTTTCCTGCCATTAGCATGTAGCTGCTAACAGTGTACAACTGCAACTGGGAAATGGCTGTAACACAGTATAGTGACACTTTCCCCAGTTAAAGATAAAGAATAAAAGCTTCTAAACCAAAATCTTTACAACTGGACATGTTTCAGCAGGAAGATTATCTGAAATCGGGGAGAAATTGACAAAATTGGAGAAAAAATTTAAGGTTTCCCTGCTGTTAGCATGTAGCTGCTAGCAGTATACTTGCAACTGGGGAATGACTGTAACAGAAAATTTAGGCCAAATCTCTACCATTAAAAAAAAAATCAACAGTAAAAACACTTAAAAACAACTGGCCATGTTCAAGCAGGTATATGATTCAAAATTGGGGAGAGATTTACTATAGCAACCAAGATTTGGTTTCTCTGATGCTAACATGTCGCTACATGTAGCAGTTGTAGCTGGGTTATTCAATTCAATTCAAAACTTTATTAAAAACTCAGTCCAAAGAGAGGTCCATATGTCATTTAAAATAAATAAATAGGAAAATAAAACATATATATATATATACATATAAAATACATACATACACATGTATACATACATACCACAGTGAATCAAGCATTGACATACAGACATGAACGCCAGTGGCTCCAAATGACAGACGTAAACCTCACAAAACTCAGCTCAGGATTGGGTAGAGCCAAAATAATCCCATTTTCAGATTTTCCCACTCACTCTTATATACCCGTAAAAAGATTTCTTATCAAAGCAGAACATATGACTGTCGGCCTACAATAATGTGACTGACGGCCTACAGTGGTGTTTCACTCAGCCAGCCGACAAAATAAAATGTTGGCATTGTAGTTTTCTACACAGATGTGTAACATTTGTGCATTTCATACATGTATTTCTGAAGTGATGTAGTTCATGTTACATATATATGAGTTATGTGTCTTATCAGGAGGAGGACTGGATGGTGGATGGCGTGACGGCAAAGTGAGACAGCTGTCAAGATGTAGACAGCAGCAGATCACTGTGCGGGACCAAAGAACAACCAAAGCAGGTATTTTTTAATGCAAAATCAGGACATTTTGAGTCGTTTGTGATGACAAAACCGGATATTTTAAGCCAAAACAGTAACATTAATCTAAAAAACTGACACATAAAATATGTTTATCTGCTATGTACGTAACGTACACATTTATGAAATGTGTAAATGGATCATATCTGGAGTTTGCATAAAAGTTCAGTGCCCATTTATTCTGGCCAAAAGGTGGAGGTAAGTCACACGAGCAAGTCTCAAACAAATCCCGAGTTACTGCTTTAAGAATCACATAAGTCGAGTCAAATCCCTGCTAAGTTAAGTCAGTCACAAGTCGAGTCATTGATTAGGTTACACAAGTCTCAAGTCAAGTTGTACAAACTTCTAATGATCTGGTCAAATGTTACAGCTAATAATTGACCAGCATATAGGCTAGTAATAGCTAAAAAATGCAATTTATGTTCTTTGAGGGTTTTATAGGTACAATGACTCCCAACTGGTCCAATCACTAGGTCCAGATTTCTCTTGAGTCCACACTTTATCAGTTATTATATCACAATATTTGGGCTTGGAACAAAAAGAAATAAAACACTGCAAGAAAAAATAGAAGTAGTGCCTAAGAATAAAAGCCCTGTGCCAGAAATTCAATGTACTTTAAAATAAAGTGTGTTTTTTTTCATCAACTTGACACTTTCACGAGTCACTTGCAGTCAATTCAGAGTGGACTCTCCACTTTTGGACCGCCGCCGATCAATTGAGAACCACTGCCCTAATAGATTGTTAAGGTTTGGGCGCATTACACTCGAAATCATCAAATTGTTTTAAAAGCAAAATGAAATTTCTTAATATGTAGAAACATTTAACAACAAAGTCCTTTTGAGTCATCAGTCAAGTAAAAGTGAAGTCGAGTTGTTTATCAGTGTCAGTCAAGCAAGTCTCAAGTCCTAAAATTTATGACTCAAGTCATGTGGCTCTAGTCCTCCATATTTGATTCTGGCCAGTGAGTTGGATACACGCTGCACCTTTTAAACAGGTTTCGTTTTCAGTGAAAGTTTAAGTTCAGTATGAAATAAGTTGAAATGTGCTGATATGAGGTCAAAACACCGGATGACCTCTTACACATCATCTCCCCTCAGCACGCCATATCACGCCACGCATTTTTATTTACATATAAATTAGATAAAAGCTGTGTCAAATAAATATATAATCAAAATGTTTGTGCCCCTAAAAACACCAAACCGCTATTTATGTTGGATCCTGTATCATTAGTGATGGATGTTGTGTCCCCACATGCTGCATATAAAACCATATAATAGATTACATTGCACAGAGAGAAGCTGTGATAGCATTAGCTTTATTGACGGTGGATTGAGGCTTTCAAGCATCGGCTGTCTCTGTGATTCATTGTGTGAAGCAGGGAGAAGAGCAGCGTCCAGTCCTGCTTACATGAAACCCCTGGAGGTGAATTTCCTGATTAAAGCCCCTCAAACCCCCCTGCACCCCCCACCACCCCCGCCTGCTCAAAACCCCTGCAGTTGTCTTTGTGTGTGTCTGTGTGTGTGCACGCTGCAGCATGTGTCTTTGTATGTATGCATGTGGGTTGTGTGTGCATATGTGAATGCATGTGTATGTGCAGTAAGTGTGTATATGTTAGCGGTGTTAGTGTTTATGTGCATTGTGTGTGTGCATGTGTTCAGGGTGCATAGCTGCTTGTGTACAATGAGCATGTATTTTATGTATCTGATGTATTTATGGAGCCAAATCAGTGCATCTTTTTAGCCATGTCTTGATTTTTGTGGCTTTTTTTCCGATCTTACAACTTCAGATTTTGAAATTCGTACACATTTTTATTAATTGTCTAATCCGTCCCCTCTTTAAACCTTTGAAACCTGAGCAAATTGGCTTGATTTCAATCAAAAACATGGGAGGAAGGTGATTAAAAATAAAAGAAATAACCAAAAATTAGCACAAAAAAAAAAAGTAATTAAAAGTATAAGTAAATTACCTGGGGAAAAAAAGGAAAACAACATGGGAGATTCATTTAAAAATTCTAAAAATACTGTCAGATAATTTTAAATATGTAATTCTGATCATTAGAAATTTAGTTTTTCCCTTGCTCCTTTTCCCTAGATTTTCTCTCCTAGCTCTTTTAAAATTAGTTTCCAAATCTTTTTTTTTTTTTGCAATTTGTGTAACATTTCTTTCCAAGTTGCTTCTTTCCCCCATTTTTAAAAGAAATTGCACCAATTTTCTCAGGGTTCAAAGATTTTAATATTGTGAAAAGCATCTGAAAGCAGCACAAGAAAAGTGTTGTTGCTCCAGGTTTTGGATGATTAAGGCACCTTTTATCTACAACTGGCACATGAATGAACTTTACCTTCATATTTCTTGTGTGTTCATACAGTCTGTGCAATAAGTCGTGTGCACATGTATATATTATCTGTGCATATGTGCCTGAGCCTGTGTAGGTGTATTTGTGTGTGCATCAGTTTTATAAATGTGTATTCCTGTGTGTTGCAGAGTCTCTGTCTGAGATGGCGAGGCGCCATGTGGAAGCCATTGAGACCTGGAGCGGGAGTGAACATGGAAGGTGAGGCCAGATGGTAGTGGTTAGCCCTTGGCTGCTCTGGGTAACCTGACCTGCAGGGAGGACCCCTCTGCCTCCCGAGGACCAGCCGCCACATGTGTTGCGTGAGAGTAAGTCACCCAAAACCCAGGAACCGCCTCTCGGCTTCCTGGATGCCTGTTCTCATAGCCGGGGCTGTTTTTTTAACCGAGGATCTAAAACAACAAACTAGAAACGGGATCAGACAGGAACAGTTCAGAGACGGGATCATGGAGGATCCTGAGGACTGATGGAGGTGTTATTGAGAGTTCATGTGTTCATGCTGCAACACCGCGTTGCACAGGGTCAGCATTAAATAATATCCTCATCATGCATTTGTACATCAGATACTTGTATCTTCATGCTGTTTTTGAGGAAGCTGAATATACGACGACCCAAAAATGATCATGCAGCATGAAAACAATTAGTTGAAAGTGGCTTTTTTAGAATTCAAGAATAATTGGTTAAAATATCCTCTTAAAACTAAAATTAGGAACATATATTACAATTAAGGACAATTATGGCAAACTTGGAGTCCAAAGTCTTTAGCTGCACAGATGAGAAAAGGAACGAGTCCTCTGTTTTCATAAAGTTGGCAGATTTAAAACCATCCAGGAGGACAACAGGTTGTGTAAATTAGGAAAGCTGAGAAAGAATCACATTTTATTCTGTGTTATCCTTATTATGATAAGTGAAGGATAATAAGTGCAATATGGTGGTACAGAGGTGTAGTGGTTAGCACTGTTGCCTCAGTGAGGAGGGTCAGGAGGATCCTGGGTTTGTGCAATACTTTTAAGGGTGAACGGGGACCTTTAAACTAATAAACTTGCATGTAAATTATATGTTAAAATGCCACATGTGCACTGAAACCTTTCTGTAGTGACCAGCAGAGGAGTCGACTCAACTCACACATTTGATCACTTTAGATTCGACTTGACAAAATCAAAAAAGACTTGCAGCTCGATTTGGACTTGAACACAAATGACTCATGACGTCACTTGGACTTGAGCCTTTTGACTTGAAAATACTTGATACTTTCCCTCAAGCTCCAAAATGAAAAATAATGTTATTTCAAAAGTGTGCACACATTAATTTATTCCCCTTCATTTTCTGTATCAACTAACATTAACATTAATGTTTTAATGTCACTGAGTTATAAAACATAAAATAACAAAATATCAGTTGAAAGGAATAATAATAATAATAATAATAATATTAATAATAATACAATTTATATGTCACACTTTTCAGAACATAGTTACAAAGTGCTTTACAGGACAAGCTAAAATAATGTACACTGTAAACCTAAAAATAGCAATACAATAAATACATTGGAAAAAATAAGTAAATAAAAACACTGAACATATGAGACCAGAATAAAACTGTGTTGTAGAAAATAAAAATAAAATTGATAAAATAAATAGAAACTAGACAAACAACAGATTTATGGTAAAAAAAAAAAAAAAAAAAAAAAGACTTTCTTTAAAAATAAAAGTAAAAAATTGTTACTTACAGAAAACAGAATCTTATGAATTTGAAAAAAAAAAAAGGTTGTAGACATTTTTCCAATATGATATGAGTTAAATGCACAAGACAGGACAGAAACAAAATTCATTCTGTAGTGGTTAATAGTGTTATATAGTGCAAAACTGCAGATAATTTCTTTTTATTAATCATCTAGTTTGATCACACTTCAACCAATAAAAAACAATTTTTGAATACATTCATTATTTTTGGAAATTTAATAAATTATTACTGTGTATGGTGTTGAATCAGCATTTGGTAATGATTACATTATGACTTGTTTAGGATTCAAAATAAGGGATTTGACTCTAGACTTGTCAATCTAGACTTGGGACCTGATTCGACACTTACCTGTCTTGACTTGGGACTTGAGTGCAAAGACGTGAGACTAACGTTTGACTTACAAAACAATGACTTGGTCCCCCCTCTGGTGAACAGCGCACAGAGCAACAATTCAAATTCAGGTGAAAGTTATTATAATTTATTATGTTAATATACTTGATTTACTGTATTTACCCTTTTAAGCATCAATCTCTTTCTGTTGTGGCATAAAGAAATGTAAGATCATCCAGTCTGTTCCGACAGCCATAATAAACTGACTAAAGTCATAATAAGATGAGTAAAATTACAGATTATCTTAAATAACTTTGTTAGAAGTTAAAGTCACCTGTTGGAATTTTACTTGAGCAAAAGTCTTAAAGTATCTCATGTTTACTGTACTTGAGTATCAAAAGTAGTTTTGTGATATTAAATGTTAAGTATTGAGAGTAAAAGTATAAGTAAATGCTATTAATAAAAAAGCAAGTAGTCAGAATTTTTATTTTTTGTAACATACACCACCTTAAAAACATTACAAAAACAAGCTAACATTACATCTAGAAGAACTAAATCTCTTTTTTAAAGGATTTAAAGAACCAAATCCAGCTTTTCCTTCCTTACCAGTCCTTCATTTATCCATCAGTACATGACATGAATTAAAGTAAAAGTGAAAGTTGACAGAAACATAAAAACTCAAGTAAAGTACAAAAACTCCCTAAAAATACTTAAGTACTGTAATGAAGTGTTAGGTACATGACACCACTGCTTGCAAACTTAAATGATGTGGTTAAATGCAATACAATGTACTGAAATGTTCCTACAGTAAACAGCAAAGCAACAATTTAAACTCAGGCAAAAATAAATAATTACACTTATATACCATATTTCAGAATCAGATAAACTTTTTCTTGATCCCTGGGTGGAAATTATAATTCGTTACAGTCACTCTGATGTAAAGCATAGATAATTATAGAAAGTAGAAATAAGAAATTATGATATGGAAATATGAAGTTAGTAAAAAATGTAATTTTCCTTTTTTTAAAGTGCATTATGCTTCAATTTCACAACAGAAGATGAAAAATGTGAAATTATGTTTAATTACATGCTGAGTGTGTTTAGTATATAAAAAAAATATTAAAAATGTGCCTTTTGCTACACTACAATGCACAAACCAATATGTAAAAGGTTCGGAAACTGAATAGAAATTTCCCATTTTTCAAAGCATCAATCTCTTTTGATGAGCATAAAGAACTGTATGATCATCCAGTGTATTCAAACAGCCATAATAAGCTCTATTGTACACAATGAAGACTGATACAGTATGAAATCAGTGTTTGAGTCGTACCCGCTTCGGTCTGTAGATGGCACTAAGTCATAAGTGAACCAGAGGTGTAGGGGAGCATAATTAAAATTTGAGTGATAAGTTTTTGATTTAATTAAATGCCCCTCGTGCCAGTAACCCACAGCAAAGGGTCAACATGGAGAGAGAATTTATTTTTCAAACAGACAACATCAGGTCCAGTGTCTCTTAAGATCAAGGCAGCTTGAGATGGTACTCAACATCTGCTCGGTGAGAGGTGAGCCTCTGTTTGAAAAATCCATGTCAATGAATAAATGATGGGCTGAAGAAGGCCCTGCTCCAGATATTCTTTCAATGCACACTATAATGAAATCTCTGAAATTACTCAACTGAAAAGAAAAACTGCAACAAGAAAAAAAAATTAAGAAAAAAGAAAGAAGTGAGGAGTTTGACAAACACTGTTGCTGAAACACAAAATTTAATCTCTCTCACACACACAGGCGGGAACAACAGAGGCTCCGATGCTTTGGAGTGTTTTGATTTGTGATTACACTGAAGTTATGTGGGAACATGTTTTCCCGCTCTGTCAGGAACGTCGTCACTTTGACAGTAACGACAGGCTGACAGCGGCGTGCAGCGATACACGTAGTATCTGTCAAGCCTCTACTACATATATTACTGTTTCCTGTCTGAGCGTGTACACAGTATCTGCAGCAGAGTACTCTGTGAGTCACACTGGCAGATTTTGACATAATTTACTGTCCACTCAGGGGGACATGGTGACTGCTTTTAAGATGCTGCAGAATTTTAGCATTTCAGAAAAGTTGGACCACAAGAACCAAAATCTGCTGCTGAGCACAGATTAAAAATGATATTGTTGATGTGTGCATGTGCACATTATACAAGTTTAACTGTGTTTTATAGCAGAGGCGGAGGGTGCTTGAGCCCTTTTGCCCCTTGATGTCTGTGTTTTGTTTTATTCTGCAGGCCTTATCAAGGAGAACATTTAAAAAATAATCATGAAATTAGCTATGAATAAAATGACGTGTGCGAGCCAGACGCTTCATGAATTTGGATTTTGATGCTTGTGTAGTCCTGGTATTGTGGTATGGGTGCTTTGAGTGGACAAAAAGGACAAAGATTGTTCTGTATTTTGGCAAAACATTCCTTACATCCTATATACCAAGAAAAATCACAATTATTTGAACATTACATGAATTCCAGTTATAATTTGAAGCATTCTGCTATACTGTTTTTGTTTATTTAAAAAAGGGAACATTAAAGTCAGCACATAATATATTTGAACACATTAATAATTGGAAAACCTTGTCATGGAATTTCAACATCACGCTCAACAAGAGTTATGGAATTCAAAATCATCAAGTTTTGGAAAGGTCATTGAATTTTCCTAAAAAGACTTTTTCACAAAATTTGCATTTCTTCATTCGAGCATTTATTTATTTATGATGTGAATCAAGAGCATGATCATGTGGAGCACAAACAAAACATAACATTTTAAAAAAGCACCAAGTTTAAAAATAACTTTTCGGCTCATCTGATTGTAATAACAACAATTATTTGATCATAGATGGGCAGATTGAATAATACTTTGGCAAACATCTTTCTCTATTATTTATCAAGTTGACATTCTGACATTCAGACAAAATATGATACTCATCTATACTCACACAGTTTGCAGATCCTACTTTGCAGTTTCTAACCAGCCCTTTAAATCTTGTGATGTTAGGAACGCAGGTGCTGTTCACTCTAAAATTAAAAAGAGCCAGCCTGTACTTCTGGTTTTGATGCAACAGACGCTAAATTACGAGTAAATGGACAGTATTTATATATATTTATTAAATTTACCCGGATTGTTGTAAGATGTTATTTGAAATAGTCATGCACTCACATACACAGTGATGTGGCACCGTGTTGTCATGTGAGGAGCTCGCCAGCCGTAATTCACGGTTCAGTGTCGTGCTCGAGGACGCTTTGACAGGTGGACAAGAGACACCAGTATCACACCGACAACCCTTCAGTTAATGAACAACTCGGTCTAACTCGTAAGCCACAGCTGCCCAACAATACATCAAATATATTATTATAATTTTTTAAATTCCAATGTAGCACTCTGGTCAGAGCTTGAGGATGTTTGATAAGATGCATAATGTGCTGAAATGGTAAGTCCATTAATCAATCTTAATAATAATAATAATTATAACCTTTATTTATATAGCACTTGTCAAGCTTTGCTTTCCAATAAAAAGGTTCAAAGATTAATATAAAATAAGATGTCAGAAACCCGTGTAGCCGCTCCCCTGCCCCCTTATGACATAACCAGGGATATGAACATTAAAGCACAATAATAAAATGGCAGTCTTGAGATTTAAAGAAATGCAATCGACAATATGTTTTGATGAATCAAGCAGAACTGTCGAACATTCACTGGATCCAGTGTATTGTCTCTGTTTTTTTATAATTTTAAATAAATATATTTGGGTTTTGGACTGTTGGTCAAAACAAACAATTTGAAAGCGGCACTTTGCACGCAGGAACAGGATTGCATGTCGTGAAACCGTATGATTTAAAAATGAACCGTTATCATACCGTGTACATTCACTTATCTATAGTGTTGAAAAATAAAATTCAATCCAAAATCAGTGATACTTTTGTCTCCCTCCTCACCCTCACTGTGTCACCAGGGGTGATGGAGGAGGAGCGGGGGCTCTGGGGCCCCGGGCCCTCGGGGTATAGGAGCCGATGCTGACTCCACTTCTCCTGTTTCAACACAGTCGTGTCTTTATGACACATTTCAGCAGCTCTGCTGTCTTTGATACGACTGACCCTGCACGTTCTGTTTGGCTGGAGCGGAAATTTCTGGTACTGTTGCTCTTTTAGTCAAACGTCCAAAATGTAAACGCCTCTGGCCAAACTGGACCAAGCGATGACAACCTGCAACATCAGAGGGGATGAAGGCAGGCTGCCATTAAAGGTAATAGGCTCGTTAGGAGGCCTGCAGCGGGGGCGGGGTGAGGAGGGTGAGGAGGATAGGGAGGGCCGGCGTCACATGTGACCCATCTAATCACACCTGACACTTCAGGGACCAGAAATATCTAACAGGTTCTGGTACCTGTTTTTTTTTTTTTTTTTTTTTACCTTGTAACAAATGGTTTGTTTTTAAATTAGGGATCGACACAAGTGTGTGATGCTCGTTAGCAGACGGAGAGGCAGACGTGTAGCAGGTAATCTGGAGAAACATGATACACGTCAGTGATGTTTAATGACATCCTTAGTGTATGTTGAAGAGAGGAAACAGCTTTTTGATGTCTGAAACATCTCCCCTGAGATGCTGGTGTCAACATGCACCCGTCCTTACACACACACACACACACACACTTTGAATACACTTAAATAAATACACAGTGAAAAATCACTAGTTGAAGATTTGGGGTTTTCATGCACCATCAATGATTATTTAAACATGTTTTATAATGTATTAGCAAAATATTTAACGAATTTTAGTTGTTTTCTGCCCAAATAGGAAATCTTGCATTACAGGATCCACTTATACAAAGTGCAGCTTTATTTATACCTTTTTTATTTACACAGAACCAAAATCACAATCTTTTCCTTACCATTACCAAAGTGACTTTGTTGCCTAAACTTAAGAAAGAAGTTTGAATGTGACCCTAAAATTCTGGTGTCAAGGTCCCACATTTTTGAACACTCACCATCCTCCCAAACCAACTCCCTCTGAAGCACACACAGTACATGAATGTAGTGTTTGGTTACCTGAAAGAAATTAGTATTTATTGAGCTTTTTTTTCCACATAAAATGTCACCTATGGTCATCAAATCAAATCCCATTATACATATGTATATATAACAAAAATCACTAAATAAAATAATAATGATAATAAAAAAATAACATAAAGAATATATAAGTAATTTTAATAAAAATGAAAAAACAAACGTGTAAGAAAGCATACAAAACATCATATTCCTTCATGGATATGCACCACAATCTACAAGGTCAGCTCTCAGGCACCCATAAAATGTGTTACGATTTACTTCAGTATCCGTCCACGGCAGCACTCTGTACTCTAAATAGTCTCTCTGAAAGAAATCTGAACATTATCCACAAGCTCATTCTCATTCTGAACTCATCAAATACTGACACTTTTTCAGTGATTTCAGCATCAGACAAGAACGCAAAAAACCACCTTTTGCAATGTTATGCCATCTGCCATCGTCAGTTTGAAACAACGTGAAATAAGGAGCTTGGTCCAACAAACCCCAGACTTTGACCCGGGAGCCCGCTGTTTGGTTCAGGTGTACATGTTAAACTAAACCATGATGATTTTGTCTAAAACTAGTCACATGCTGTTGTTGCACAATTACATAAAAGCAACAATTTAAAAAAACAAAAAAAACATAAATACAAGGTGTTATACCAACACAATATATACCAACAAGTTTATTTTGAAAAAAGACTGTATGCTTTCAATGAACAACAAGCAGTGTATTTTAAAAAAGCACAATGCTTTTAGTAGGTGTAAATTGACCTCGACATCCTTTAAAACATTTGTTAGAGAGGTAATCAAAAAGTAAGCAAATGTAATAAGTTACTTTGATGAAGGACTTAAAGTAGTAGTTAGTAATCTGGGATCTATGACATTTCAAAAGTGACCTTTCCAACACTGACGACAGCTAATATCATTATTATTATTATTATTATTATTATTATCATTCATCATCATCATCATCATCACTGCTGCTACTTTCATCACTGCTCTTATTTCTAATGCTACCAATGGTTTTACTGCTTGCAGTACTTTTACTTGAATTGCTCATAATCTGTTAAAACAGCATTTTATAAAAGTATATTAGTAAAGAAAAAAAACTGTTATTTCCCTCTCAGCAGAAACATCCGACAGCCAGCAGGCCCGTCGAAGTCCATGTGGGTGGATCCCGCAGGCAGCAGCCAGTCAAATCCAGGTCAGTGGTGGTGGGGGTGGGAGTGTGTGTGTGTGTGTGTGTGTGTGTGTGTGTGTGTGTGTGTGTGTGTGTGTGTGTTATATACTGGAACGATGTGACCGAATTGAGAGTTTCCATACAAGCAACAGGATCTGACCAAGATAAGCCTCTTGGGAGTCGTGCGGTCCTCTCTCTCTGGGCAGATTAAGCTGACACACACACACACACACACACACACACACACACCTCTCTCTGTCTACTGTACACACACACACACACACACACACACACACACACACACACACACACACACACACACACACACACACACACATCTGTCCACATGTCCGTCTGTCTCTGTATAGCTCTGTCCGTCTGTCAGTTTCTCTCCGTGTCTCTGCCTCTGTTGATTTCCCAGGATGGCGCCTCGTGCAGAGAAACAGGTCCAAAAGATCCAAGTTTGAGGGATTTTCTGGTTCTTCTGAGCCTTAGGTCTTTGTGGAAATATAGTCTCCTCAGTGCCCCCCCACCCTCCTACACATCTGTTTCTCATTTACATCCTGGGTCTAAGTTCAGTAAAAGCGGGGGGGTGGGGGGGGTGGGTGGGTGTTGGAAAGCGAGGAGGAGGGGGGGATGTGAACATCTTAAGTCGTCCACATGTTTCTCTCTCACTATAAATAAAGACTTTGTTTCCAATATGTGAGATCCAACATTTTAAAAACATGGACGCCCACTCTTTTCTAAATGATTAAAAAGCACAGATTTACAACAAATGAGCGTGGCTTTTAAAAGGTGACGGCTAATGTGAGACCTTTGTTGACTGAATAATTACACATGTGCGGCCTGCAGCCTTGATATTTTCAGGTAATTATCTTATAATAAATATCAGTGAGGAGGCTAGCTGTAACTCAGATTCAAGATTTCTCCACTTTAGTTTGGACTGGTCATGATTGCAATCAAAGAAATCCAAATAATCTTTTTAAATAATCAAAGAGTTTAACAGTCAAAATGCACTTCACCATTTATGAATAGTTATTTTACACGATATCAGCAGTGGTAGAAGTTAATGTTACAATACCACAGTGTGAAATAATCTGTAAAATAATCTGTTACAAGTCCTGCAATCACTTAATAAAAGTGCATAAGTTTAAGCATTAAGATATACTTAAGTACCAAAAGTAAAAGTACTCATTACACAGAATGGCCTGTTTTAAAATCATATCTATTATGTCACTGGATTATAATTATTGATTTATTATGTGAAACCATCATTTTAATGTGGCAGCTAGTAAAGGTGGAGCTCATTTTGTTTACTTTATATAGTGCTGGGCCGCTTAATCCATAATAATATGTCATAATTTATTAGTTTATTTATGTTGTGTCAATTATCTGAATCTTTAAACTATCTAATAATGTAAGATTAAAGTAAAAAATAAATAAATAAATACAATATTTCCCTCTGAAATGTAGGAAATACTCAAGTCAAGTGCATCACAATTGTAGTTAAGTACAATAGCCTACCAAAGTAATTGTAGTTTCATCATGCATAACGGTGGCAGATTTATTACTCAAAGTGCTTCATATTTTCTTCACAATGTGATTCCTTGATGGCAGACAGAGGGAGACAGTTGCAGGTTTTTTACTTCCCGTATGTGACTTGATTTTAAGTTCATACTTCTTCCTACTCGCTTTCACACCTGCAAACTGATGCAATCTGCAGAATTCATTATGTCCTTTTTTTTATTTTTCCTTTGTTGATATGTGTTTTTACTACTGTTTTTATTGTATTTTACATGTTCGAAATAATGACATCAATCAATCAATTTTTCCGCCTGAAACGACAACTGATGGCCAAAGTTATTAGACAGCTGACTGAGTTGCAGGCGGCTCCATAACTCTGTCACAATCTACGTCAAGTTGACTCGTTTTAAAATGAGAACATGTTTATTATGGGGTTTTAAAGGGACAGTTTCACCCAAAATCAACGTATATTTTTTCTCATGTGTAGTACTACTTATCAGTCTAGATCGTTTTGGTGTGCGTTGTCGAGTGTCGGAGATATCGACTGTAGAGATGTCTGTCTTCTCTCCAATATAATGGAAATAAATGGCGCTCGGCTTGTGGTGCTCAAAGCACAAAAAAGACATATTTGAAAAATTCAGCAGCAATTTCTCTTTTGAGAAATCATGACCCGGATACTCAAGATAACCCACAGATCTTGCTGTGAGCAATTTCATGTAGGAACTATTTTTTTTCTGTCTGACTTCATTTGTCCACAGAATCACTGCAAAGGGAAGTACGCTTATGTTACAACAGCGTTACAGTTTAAATCTCGCGCTGTCACGAGCCCCTCGTCCATGAGTGGATGTACACTTTGACATTGGGGTTTGGCAGAAAGAAAATAGTTCCTACATGAAACTGCAAGAAGGTCTGTGGATTATTCTGAATAACCAGGTCAGGATTTCAGGAAAGAGACATTGCTGTTGATTTTTTCCATTTTTTTTTTTATTATTTGTATTGTTTGTTTGTTTTGTCACTTTGAGCACCACGAGCCGAGTGCCACATAGATCCATTATAATGGAGAGAAAACAGAACTAAGAGAAGAAAAGTCAACACTGTTATTGGGAAGTGCATATTTCTAACAACATAAAGAGCTTGACTGTGATTTTATACATTGGAAGATACAAATATACCAAGATGAGTCATGATTATAACAATTTAAATCTGCCAAGTTAGAGCCTGTAATACTACCAAAAACGAAAAAAAAAGCATCAGTTGACATACATGTTATTATTAGTTATGTCAAAAATGTTTATTTTTACTATTCACAAATAAGAAAATTACTTGAAGATATGTGAGATTCTGTCATTTTTTAAATACATGACCCAGGATTTAAAGCAAAAACAAATCAATGGAGCATGACCCGACTCTGATGCAAGCCTTTGCAACAGACTGCGGCCCTGCAGAGCAACACAGCTGTTGATTTTAACTGCAGCTTGTTGTGACTGTAAAGAACATACTGAAGAAATGTACTGAGTAGATCTCACAATTTTCTGGTTAATAAAAGAAAACGTGATGTAGATGATTATTCAAGACATCCTGTAAGAATTGCACATTTCTTTTTTTTATACAGATGAGGAACTTAACATTTGCATGTTCAGATGGAGCTGACAACGCAGTCGCTGTCGGCAACACCACATGACTTTTACTGCCTT
Source organism: Plectropomus leopardus (assembly GCF_008729295.1). Classification (NCBI taxonomy): domain Eukaryota; kingdom Metazoa; phylum Chordata; class Actinopteri; order Perciformes; family Serranidae; genus Plectropomus; species Plectropomus leopardus. The sequence continues at coordinate 29,508,152 of NC_056471.1, forward strand.
TGTTTCAGGGAGGACCACCAAGTCAGGTTAGTCTGAATAAAGTGGAAACAGCACCAAGCCTCTATGTAATGTGAGTATTCGGGATATGTTTTTTAAATATATATCTTTAAACAAACTCACAGTGTGAATGCGTTTAAAGTATAAAAGACACAGATGGAGACATCCCCAGCGTAACATCTGTCTTGTGAAAAACCCCTTTAAAGATACTCATAACTTTTTTATAGATGTTGTAAAAGTGACTCAAAAGATGTCTCTGCTTTAGTTTTAAACACTCGAGTTCAACATTAGTTATTTACAACTGCGTAGTAATATCTTTGTTTTAGATATTAAATATGTTGCTGGGATAAATTACAGATATCTTTGATTCATATTGTGTAAAAACTTAAGATTTATGAAAAAAGTCACAACTACTGTAGATTTATATCCAGAAATCTACAGTTTAACTACTTAAAATGTAGCTAATTAAAGGTGTCTTGAACTGATGAAATGCAGATAACTGTAATATAGACTTGGATCCTAAGATCATACATATGTGTTTAAAATCTATACCCTGCTTTTTAAAAGAAGTGTTTTACTTTAGAAATAGCTGAAAAGATAAGGCTGGTGTTATTCTGCAGTATTTTATTCTTATTGTCAACAAATCCCATGAAAAGACCCAAAGCAAGAATGCCTGTGGCACTCCAAGGCCATTGGTTTCTAGTGAAGATTTTATTTTACCGTATTAGAAGAATATACTTCTAGAAAATGAGTCAAAATATACAGAGGTATGTGGGGGGAAAAGGGCTCAGTAAATTCCTAGATCAGCTGTGTGTTTTAGTTTTTAAGCAAATGGGACTCAAACAGGAGTAAATTTGTTGGGGACTATTTTCAGCTGCGGATTAATACACATTTAATGCTAAAGCTAGAATTTACAACAGCAGGTGTTTGTGTAACTGAGTCAAAATCAAGCAGCAACCTGTGGGACTGAAAGAGGAAGCCTACCCTTCATTTCCAAAAACTGCGCTTCAGAATTCCCATAGACCCTCATGTTAAAATACCCAAATTTACAGCAGAAATTATCATGTTTGCACACAGCTACAAAAAGCGGTTTTGGTCTCTATGGGTAATTTCAACATTCAAAACAACTGTACGGTGAATTGTTATATAACTCACCCGTTTACATTTTAGTAAGGCCCAAAGTTATGCATAATTAAGCGCGTGGCGGCTTTGAGTGACAGATGGATGCCGTCTGTTGACAAGTTGCTACCACGGTAGTCTCATGTGGCCTCACCTGCCTCCATGATGCTGCGTCAGCGCTAGAGAAAGGTCTGGAATCACCAAACAAAAAACACTCAGGCTTGATTTTGTTTCTTTACAGCAGTTACAATCATGTTGGCCGGTGCTAAGCCCAGGATGCAGGGACAGTGCTTTTCAAAGTTAGTGCCTGGGGTGAACTTGTTTTGGTGGAATATTTACACGCGCAGAGCCGAGCACTTTCCTTAAAAAGGCTCGACAACAGGAAATGCCAAAACAAACATCAACATAAACTGTGTGATTCAACTTTACCCCGTTCAGCACCCAATTAAGTTCCAAACACAACAAATATTATAATTATGGATTTCTACTCAAAATGCACTCATAAGTCATCAGCAAAAAAAAAGATTAGGATGTTTTATTATGTGTTTGTTTTTTCTATCCATTCCAGTAAACAAAGAATCTTAACACAGAAATCGCCTAATGCTGAAAATGACAATAAGTGGTCTTTTTTTCATCAAAAAATGTGACATTATTTACACACACACACACACACACACACACACATACATAATTGCTTTTTGTCATCGTGACTGAAAATATCCTCAACTTCTGAAGTATCTCCTGAAAGTTGTATGTGGGAAACCTGCAAAGATGAATATTCTTTAAACATAAAATGCATTAAAAGCTGTATGTATAATTTTAAAAAATCCAATTTGAACAATGTTTCTCTCTTTAAACAGTACTTCCCATCAGGAGGCAGCTTCTTTGGCAACCACTGTCCCAGGTGTCATGTTGTGCCACACAGTCAACAGGTAACCTGTTTCACAGTAGGCTGGCAATATGTTTATTTCTGTAATATAATATGTCCTTTCTCTTAAAATTACTTTATTCTCGTAATATTATGAGTTACTTCTCATAAAACTAATAACTAATAACGTAACTTTTTTTCTTGTAACACTATGACTTAAATTCTCATAATATTACAACTTTATTCTCCTAATATTATGACATCATTCTTAAAATCTGACCTTTTTTTAAATTTAACACGGCCCTAATCCTCCATTGAACTCACCTGGCATACTGCAATGTGCAACTACTAAAAGTAGCGACCCGGAACAAAATACCTAAATATATATTTTTAACCATCAATTTTTGACGCTGCTGCGACGCTTTCCACCATTTCTGCTGTCCTGAAACGTCATTTAAACGTCACAACTCGGCAACTCGGCTAACATCGAAATTTCCAATTTCCAATTTTGAATTACGACTTTGGGAGGCCGTTTATGCGCCCCTAACACGTAAATACGGTAAATATGATATTTCCGAGGAGCACGTGAAGGCAGCACGACTGATACCGTGGAAACGTCACAGCTTACGTAACCACAGCTGCACGAGAGCAGGTGTAGCCTGTCGCTATTTAAGTGTGTTTTCAGTTCATAAAAGTTCATTTTTAATTGTCAAGTCTTGTCCAGTGTTTTCCGGAAAGAGCCTCTCTAAGGAGTTGAATTTTCTGTTTTTTTGGTGAGTATATTTTTGTTTTAAGTCTGTTGTTTGCTAGCGAAAATTAGCTAATCAAGCTAGGAGCTAGGCAAAAATACATAGACAGTTTAATGGCCAAAATACGGTCACTTCTGGCTCAAAAATACAAGATAGCGACGGTCAAAATGCCAAATTTGAGGCTTAAAATTTTGAGTCCAAAGCTATGGGTGACGTGTGGTGGTTGTGTCCATTATTTTATACAGTGTGTGTTATTTTAGTAGTTTTTAGGCAACAATGGAGGCAAACACAGGGTTCCTGCAGATCCACAAAAAGACTTAAAAAGCATTGAATTAAGTAATCTGAAGCTCATTTTCATATTGAAATATCTTAAGTAAATCTTTCAAAAGTCTTAAAAAGATATTGGAAATGGGATTTTACGATTTTCTTTTTCTGTGATGCACTGTAAAATCATACAGTAACTGGTAACATTTTTTACTATTATTATTATTATTATTATTAGTAGTAGTAGTAGTAGTAGTATGTTATTATTGTTTTTATTTTAAATATCCAAAATCTGCCAAATTCTCCTCACATGAACAGCACTAAAAATAAGTCATGTTTTAAGTTACAGTAAATATTTGGGGAAAATTGCTGTGGGGAACCACGGGCACAGAGGAATAAACTATATTGGCTCCACAAACAGTAGTTTTCATTGGAGTTGCTGACAAAAATAATTACTTGTCTTATCTTTATGTAATACTTCTGAATATTCAAAATGTTATTGTACACATAGGCCTATGTAGAGTTTAGACTTGGATAAAAAAAAAAAAAAAACATCTATCTTCAGTTTGACTGCGGTTAACATTTTGTCAGTATAGATTGATGATATCTGTGAAGTCTTCAGGTGCCCTAAAAAAGGTATTTTGTCATGGAAAAAATGTATTTTTAGCTGGAAATATTACTCGTACTCATTAGATTTTAAAACAGATTGTGATAGTTGTGTTGTTATCTGTTGTTCCAGTTGGGCAGCTAATAAACACATGTATTCATAAAAATACAACACAATATACAAAACACAGAACATGTATGTAATAGTAATATAATAATTCTTCAAATCCTGAAAAAATATTCTACAGAAATCAATTAATTTTGGTTTGTTCTTAAAATCGACATAGAAAAACACCAAGGAACATAAAAAAATAATGCAGTACAGTACTATCTGGCCATAACACATGTTAAACTGTCTGAATTTAGTATATTTTAGTCACTGCTAAAGTAACGACTTGTTAACAGTTCAGTTGTTAAGGACTCGTTGGCCTATTTGACCACACAAAGACATTTTCCTTTTATGTTCTTAAATGAGGGATTTCTTTGAATCACAACTTTAAAAGGGGCTCTCGTCCTTCATTATTCATGTTAATTTATGCAACAGAATACCCAACTAATAAAAATTTGGAATATATAAGTGTGTCCTGGTCCGGAGTAATGAGATATGCCAATAATAATATGTAAATTTGGTGAATTATTGAATAGGCGTGACTGAGGATTTCTTATTAGTTTGCATGTTTATCTCAAAAAATCCATCAATTTTTCAGAGAGCTTCTTGTGCCCCATCCAATAGGTAAATCTAATCAAACACTGAAATCAATAATTCAGGTGTTTATGTGCTGCTGCATGCATGTGAGTGTCATACAGTAGATTTTGTTTTTGTCTACAGGATCTCAAACTTTGTGAGCGGCAGCCTTTTCTGTTGACTTGGCACAGATTCGACTGTAATAAACTCATGACTGATGTGAAATCAATACGGTTTATCAAGCACTCACGGCCGATTATTGCTAAGTGTGTATTTTTAATCACTCAGTCCAGTCATCAGCTGTTGCAAGAATACAGCAAAACACTAAAAGCAGATAGTAGCAGCAGTAAATGTATATCATATTACAGCCTGTGGTGATCTGGTAAGAAAAAAAAAAAGCTGTGCCAAATATATTTTTTCGTCTTCTTCTCCATTCCCCTGCCTCATTTGCAATGATTGTGTTATCAGGGCAGCCAGGCAAAAGGGTGGAGCAACCATAATTTCAGTGCGGGATTAGGCAGAAATAACGAGGTCACCAAGTTACAGTTGCCATGGCAACGACACATCCAAGAACACAGGATGCCATTGCTTAAAAAAAATAGAAGAAACAGGGCCCAGGATTTTTTCCTTTCCCTCGCTCTGCCTCTTCTTTTTTTTTCATACCCCTCCCTCTCCATCTCTCTCTCCCTCATCCTCTCCTTCTCCCTGTCTCTAGTTTTTTTATTTTTTTTATTTTTTGTGAGGAGCGGAGGGGAGCAGTTCACTTTCACTCCCTCTGTTTTCCAGAGCCTTTTGTTTCTGAACATATTCAGAATTACAAATTCACTGTTGAGTACATTTGCATCTTCTGGTATTCATATTTGGTGGGAGGTCTGTTTCCTCTCATTTTAACGTGGCTGCGCCCGTTTCTATAAAGCTCATTAGAGAACACCCCTCCTCGCCCTCCTCACTCCCTCCCCGCAGCCCCCTTTTACCTCCCACAGTCTTTAAGAAAAAAGACAAAACTCCTCTGCTTTTTCTTTCTTTTTTTTGGCAGATTTTTGTTTTAGGGGAAAAAATTGTGTGAGGTGATCGAAGTCAGGAAAACTTAAAAAATGAGAAGGAATGGCTGCTTTTTTGAGGGGAAACAATTCATGTGGTGCCCTGGTCTGAGCATTGATTTGGATTGAAGTTGCCAGAAGCTTTGGGCTTCTATTCAAACAGATATCCATTCCCATGTTCCCACCTGGCTGCTGGTAAGACCAGAGCCCAACAAACCGACTCCACACTATGCAAAGTCCAATAATCAGCAGGCCTGGAGATAGCACCCAGTCCAGCGCTGTAATTTTGAAGCAGTATTGATCGTCTTTGGGATGACGCCGATTACACAAAGCCTAAAAAAAGAGCATTGTGGGGGATAGTGGATGAAAAGAGGACACTGTCTGAACCTGGGAGGGTAAACACCAGGGATACGATAGGCAGTGAACTGTGATGTGTGTGTCCAGTTAAAGTCTGACACACTGATATGGTTAACTTCAAAAGTAACGAATCCGTGACTTGCAGAAACATTCAGCGCCATCATTTTTTTCGAGGCATTTGTTTGCATAATTACATTTCATGTAGGCTAACATGTTAAACACATGCCATATATTTTACCTCATTAAACAGCAAATCAGTAAAATTAAATTATGTTCTGCTTTCATTATTATACATAAATACTACAAGCCTGTAGCCAATTTAGAGGCTTTTACATACTGGAGTTCACCTGACCTGCATGTTTTTTGGTCTGTGGGAGGAATCCGAAGCACCTGGAGGAAACCCACACAGACTGAGTACAGAACACACACGCTGTACACCGAGAGGATATTTGTACACAAAAACTCAGCAGAAGCTAGAGTAAGCCAGAGTAAATCATGTGTTCCTAGAAAAAGGTTATATACGTAGAAGTAATAGTGATTATCTTAACAGCATTAGTACAATTCGTGTTAGTAGCAAGTGAAATAAGTGATACAGAGTGTAGAAGTAGTACAGTATCTTGACGCTCTGGCAATATATTGTGGGAATGAAAAGCACAGCAGTTGCAGTAGATGAAGCAGTGGCTGTAAAGCGAGGTTGTTTTATAAGCGGCACACTTACTAATATTTGTAGTCACGTGAATACTAGAAGTAGTCGTAAACAGGAGCCTGGTCGCCAGAAGAAAATGTTGGCATTGTACATTTCTGTAAACCACAGCTATGTTACTTTTATGTTTCATATGTATGACGTAGTTCAGATTACATGTGTGTGATTTTCTCATTAGGAGGAGGAGGTGGATGGTGAGATGGTGCCAGGCAGCAGCAGACGACTGTTGGAGAACAACAAAACAGGTATTTTTTAACAAAACATCAGGACATTTTTAACCACGTTTGTGGCAACCAAACCATGTATTTTAAGACAAAACATGTTTTTGTCCCAACTGTAATCACTTGGTTTGGGTTTATCATGCTTTGTATGTTGCTAAACTGATACATGTTGAAGTGGCAAAATAATTGCTGTCTGGATTACGTTCATTTCTTTCAGGTACAGAAACACTACATTCATGTACTATGCAGACTTTGGACGGAGGATGGTGGACATACAAAGTGAAGGACTGTGACACCAGAATCCTGCGTTTGCATCAAGACTCTTGTCTCTGGTAAGGTTTAGACAACAAAAGCACTTTGGTTAAGTTTCGAGAAAGATCTTGACATAGGTTAAATGTTACTAAAAGGCTCATAAAAAATCATAGAGTTGTCACTACCAGTAAATACTGTTTTGTAAGATTGCCCATTTTGACAGAAAGTAACTGATAGTGATGGTCAGTGAACATTTGCTGATCCGTTTAATGTCGACATTTTTGTTACTCACCAGCTGAATTCATTAGCAATAATTCCTCATTATGTTAATAGCAAAATTAAATTTGCTGGGTATTGGTTATCTTTTAATACATATTTACATGTTTTAAATTAGTTGTATATAAACGTAATATCTAGGACACAAGCAGGAAACGTACAAATTTAATCAACAGCAAACATACAATGTCAACATTTAGTCTGGCAGCTGGGTTGTTGTTAAAAGAATCCAGTCTGTAATTTCTTGGCTGCAATAATTTGAAATACATTCAAATAAATTAGTAAATACAGAAGTTTTACTCCTGTTGGTCTACTGATCTACATAAACATTTAACATCATGAGAAAGAATACAACATGTTTTGTTTTTGTTTGTGTTGTTGTTGGTTCTTGTAGAAGACTTCCATACACAGCTCATATGATATCTAAAATACTAGCATCCCACAAATGACGTTACAGACTTAACATACAGTTTCGTAGGTTAGGTTTTGGAAAAGTAACATGGTTATAGCATACCTTAAAATAACGTTCTCCCTAACACTGGTCTCCTGGTGGAAAGTCCTGTGTTTGTTGGACAAATTCACCATCCAGACCTGCCTCCTTATGCAAACTTTTGCTCTTTATATGACTTCTTTCTTTCAAATGTGTTGGTTGCACATAAATTAATGGTTCATGATTATGTGGGTTATATACAAATTCTGATGCATTACTTTTCGTAAGGTATGTGTACGAACAATGCATGAGAATAGCCTGGTCAAAGTGGGAGTGACAGCAGTTTCTCATCATTTAATCCACATTTAGATCACAAAGAAAACAACCAAGAAAGCTTCATAATGACAAACAAAACTTACCGGTAAACTATATTTACATGAAAAAATCTAATCACATTTACATTAAGGCTAAGTCCAAAGTTAAAATGTCATAAAACCCTCTAAAAAAGACAGTCCGCTGCTCCTGTAGCAGACCTGGCCACACCTAAACACCCTGGTGCAACAAAGCAGATCTTTATCTCGAATCCGCCTCATTAAAGCTGCACTAAGACGTTGAAATCAACTATATTTAAATGCTTCTCATCGAATTTCCTAGAAATAACCTTGTGCGACCAGTAGCCCTGAGCCGCTGTGTGAGCTGAGGGCAGCAGGACCACCACAGACCACCACAGCTGCCTTCAAACGCCGCTCCAGTCTGCCTCTTAAAACACTTTATTTATTCAGCACCGAAGCTATACCATAAACTTTTACCCCCCTCCTCCTCCTCCTCCCTCCACCTCCTCCTCCCTCCTCCTCCTCCGCTGCGACTCTTTTTTTATTTCTCGGGCGGTTTAAAATTGATCCTTGAGTCTAAATAGCAGCAGCTTTAAATACATGCGTGGATTTAATTTGAATCAGGACCATTGCAGCGTGATTTTCTGTTTTGTATGAATAGCGGAGGAACATTCATTGTGTTTGGTTTCTGGAATATTCTCTCTGCCTCACATCAGGTAGCAGAGAGAGATGGGCTGTGTGTGTGTGTGTGTGTGTGTGTGTGTGTGTGTGCATGCGCGTGCATGTGTGTGTGTTTGTGAGTGCGTTTATGTATGTGTGCTTTGTATGCATGTGTATTTGTGTGTACGTGTGTCCATGAGCAAGCCTCTGTTTGTGTGTGTGTGTGTGTGTGTGTGTGTGTGTGTGTGTGTGTGTGTGTGTGTGTGTGTGTGTGCAGGCGTATGTGTGCGAGGCTGCTGCCATGCCTACGAGATGGGGGATGGTAGCAGCACAGCCAGCTATTTTCTTTCTTTCTCTCCTGAACATCAAGTTTGGTCTCCCCATCAGCCTCGAGCCTCGTCACAGAAAATGGTTGTTGGTTAAAGATGTGTTGCAAACGTCTATCGATAAACCAGCATGTTCGACAAATGATTATTGATTAACTCAGTGTGCTACAGATGTGTATTGATCCATGAAAATATAATACATGTTGATTTAACAAACCATGGTGGATAAAAAGATCTAGTGAGCCAAATAGCTCAGATACAGATGTTTCTAAGTAACTATTATATGTAGTAAATGTAAATCTTAACCCTTTGAAACCTGAATCAACATCAGTTTTTTTTAGGTGCGTTCATGTACCTTTCAAAAGCTATTTAACCCTTTGAAATCTGAGCTACTTGGTTTGATTTCTCTTGAAAAGGTGAGGGAGAAGACAATGACTAACCCACAAATTGCTAGAAATTAATGAAGTGTGACAAGAAATGGAGAGGTATTGAAAATTATCTTTAAAAAAAAAAAAGAATGTCCAGAAAATGTGTAATTATTATAACTATATATATTTAAAGAAAATATACATATATATAAATATATATCATTTAGGTTTTTTTGTTTCTATTTTTTCTGATACATTTCTTGCAACTTTTTACTAATTTCTTGCACATTTTTGGGTCGTGTCTTATTAAGTTTCTCATTGTCTTCTTATGTTTTTGAAAGTGATAAAACCAATTTGCTCATGTTTCAGAGGGTTAAGATATGAAGGGTGCAGATTTCTTTTAACTAAAATATGATGCAGACTTTAATGGACATATGATTAGCACACATTAAAAAGGCATGATGTTTCTTTCTTAAAAAGCAGAATGTTTCATGACTGAGTAAAATATTAGATATTCAGCTTTTTATTGGCTCGCGGTGATTGACACTAATTGCCTGTTTCACCTCTTGCACACAGTTCTCATCCTCCTCACTGTACTTGTATGTTCTTGGTGTGTTGAAATGCCGTGTGGTGATTTTCCCAAACTACATGCTTGTAAAATGAAACTCGGGTTCAGCTTTTTAGGTTTAATTTTGCTCAAAATTTATAAGTTGTTTGTTATTTTCTTTTACGGTTAGTTAGACAGATACCAGATGGTGATTGTTTTTGATGACGGAACAATGTTTGGATAAATGAGCGCTGATAAAATAGGAGATAACAGCCAATAACAGAAAGGAAGTTAAAAAAAATATTCTGACTTGAATCTAACCAGCTGCTGTAATGAAAACATAAAAACAGCAACATTGTCTGTGTTAACAACCATCTCTGCATCAGTATTTGTGTAATTTCATCCCCATCAGAGTTAATTTAACACTTTCAGATAGTTCTGAACAGCTTCGAAGCCGCAACCGCTCTATAAGTGCATAATCAACACTCAGAATAATTGTCACTGAACAATCAACACTGAGAGATTTGTTGTGTTGTTGTGTGGGAAAGGAAACACTGGGAGGTGCATCCCCTGTTTCCTCATTGTGTTGTCTGGGAAAAGTTTTGCACCTGAAGTGTTGTGATGCCATGCCACAGAGCAGCCGAGCTAATGAGCCGGCTGGTCCGGCCAAAACCCAAACTGAACCTGAAATCCCTTCAGCAAATGTTTGTGCCACATTGTGGTGCAAAACCCACAAACACTGGAGCCCCGAGTGTCCAAACACAGCAACCTCACACTAAGATGGGTGTATTTATCTCTGTTTTGCTGCTCTGTTTAATCACTTTATTTAAAAAATAAAATAAAAAAGATTATCCAAACTTTAAAGGAGTACTTCACCCACAAAATGACCATTTTTGCAATTAGCACAATGCCATGCCAATGTTCCAACAGCCCAAAATTTAAAAAGCCCCATTAGCCGAAAAATGTCCCATTAGACTAAAGGCCCATTTCTCTGCCTGCCAGTTATCCCAAAAACAAACGGCCATTGCTCCAAGGTCCAGTTTCTCCAAAAATACACACTAGTTAGTTTCAGATTCCCAAAAACATTTGAGATCCTTTGCAGTGTTTTCTCAGCAACGTTTGACACCAATCCTGTGTTTTTTGGATCCTTTGTGGCATTTTCCAACGCTGTTTAAACCACCATTCCAAAACTTTTTTTATTTTTTTAAAGATTATTTTTTGGCATTTTTGCCATCAGGACAGAATATAAGTGTGAAAGGGGAGAGAGAGGGGATGACATGGAGCAAAGGGCCGCAAGCTGGAAGTGAACCGCGGCCGCTGTGGCAAAGTCATAGCCTTTGTACGTGGGGCACCCGCTCTATCCACTGAGCTACCGGGTTCCCTTTCCCAGAGGTTTTTACCAACCCATTGTGGTTTTTCCCAGCAGCACTTGATGGACCAATCCCAGTTTTTTTACCAACCCTTCACGGCATTTGAGCCACCATTCCTGGGTGTTTTTACCAACCCCTTTGTGGCATTTCCTAGTGTATTTAAGCCACCAATCCCAAGTGCCTTTTCTGACCCTTTTGTGGCATTTTCTGCAGCTTTTGTGCCACCAGCCTCAGGTTTTTTAACCGATCCTCAGCGGCATTTGAGCAACCAGTCCCGGTGTTTTTTCGCCAACACGTCCCTGCGTTTCCAGTAACTTAACATTGGTGTTTCAAGATAGAACATAATCCTCTCCAAACATTAATCAAGTGATTTTCATGTCTAAACCTAAGCATACATTCACCACAGCGTTGTTGATTAATTTAATATATCCGTGGTTTACAGAAATGTACAGAATGACCATTTTCTCTGGCGATTGGGTTGTCTGAATGCAGGGGTGTGCTTTTTTGGAGAAACAGGACTCTGTAGTAGCTGTAGGATAAATTGGCTTTTGGTCCAATAGAGCTTTTTTTTTTGACTCATTGGGATCCCGAATTTTGGTCCACGGAACCGTGGACAGTCCCTTTATAACTCACCACATATTATCCTGAATTCATAAAGAACGGAGAATCCAGTAAAAGGCACACATCCTTCATGGACTGAAGTAAACAGGGTCATGGTTTAACAACAAAACTAAACTAAATCAAAACACCTTTGTAGAGCTTTCATACATTAATTTACCCATTTATTTCAATCCATGTGCATTTTCACTAAAACATAAAACATTTTCAACACACTACTCATTCACACGAGACTGTTTGTACTGATGTGTTTTAAATTGGAACATTTGAGGAAAAATACATGTGTTTTGGGAAGTACTGGGCAATACCTGTATACATAAGATTTGGACTGTACTGCACGAGTTTTGTGAAAGTTTGTTAAAGGATGTTTTTATATAGTTTGCTGTTGTTAAACACGGTCCTTGAAGGTACCACACAGTGAATTAATGGAGGACTGGCCATTGTTCTGACAGCCCTAAATTCCAAAACCCATTCAATCTGAAAAAATATCTAATTGGACTGGAAGCCTATTTCTCCATCAGCCCGTTACACCAAGAAAAAATGTTTGCATTGCACGTTTCTCTGAATTACGTCTCTCTCCATTGTTGTGGATTTGGATTTTCCATTCACCATTGAAACATGTGAGATAAACAAAGTTTTTTCTCACAAATTCAAGATAACACGCAGCGAGTAACTGATGTTCAAACGGTCATTTTGTCGGGTGAAGTATTCCTTTAATGCTCGCAGGTTAAGTAATTAGGATCCTGCTATGTGCACACTGGCAGCCACTGGGGCTAACCTCTGCACGACCTCTCTCTGTCTGAGGAATGTTGGCCGCTATTCACGCAGGCATCTAGCTCACCAACCGTTGGTCGGTACCAGCGACTGCAGGAGACGACCAAGGGGCATTTTGTCTGCACTTGGCAGTTGGCGCAGCTTCCTCACTAAGAAAACATATCCAAAACATCTGCAGCGGAGTGAGCAGAGAGAGGAGAGGGGAAGGAGGTTGATGGGGGAGGAGGGGGGTAGTGGTGGTGGTTAGAGGGATGGGGAGATGTGGAGGTGGAGGTGGGGGTGGGGGGGGGGGGGGCAGAGATGTGGGGGCGGCAGGCAGCAGAAGTACGTCTGCGCTGCAAATCTGACGAGGACTTTGAAAGGCTAAATCCCAAAGAGAGCGCTGCTGCCTCGGCTTGCTGCACTACAAACAGCCAGCGCTGAGACAGGCTGGGCTTTTTCACTGGAGGTGCTCCACGAGAGAGAAGAAAAAATAATTATATTGATAACCTCTGTACGCTATACCTGACAAACGCTGCAGATGGGAAATATTTACAATGCAAAAAGTGCAGGAATATTTCATATGTTAAGTGTCGGTATTATTATTCGAAATGTTTTCATGGTGTAAATGCAGCCTTGGCTTCAGCATTTCATGGAGAGGCGCTCATTGAAGGTTGTGTGTGTGTGTGTGTGTGTGTGTGTGTGTGTGTGTGTGTGTGTGTGTGTGTGTGTGTGTGTGTTTTTCTGCTCCACCATTTCCACAATTTTTTCCACCACTGTCATGGTGTATTTGGGGGTGGAGAATAACATTTAGTTTAAAAAAAAAATCTCATTTACAATTAGGGTGTGTGTTTTACACATTACACCACACATCACCTCCTGCATGAATGTTATTTTTCTGGATTATATTTCCGTGTTGTGGCAAGCGGAGGGAGAAAAAAAAGTAAGAATTGTGTTCATGATTAGGTCCAAACCGCGCTGAACACTATAATTGCCGCTTATTCAAAGACAAGCCGAGCTCTCCCACGTTTAGTTTGACAGCGAAGAAGCAGGGACGAAGTCTTGTCTGTGAACAATTCAATCCTGCAGCGACACCGTTTTACAATCTGTGTGATTGCTAATCCCATTGGAACAGTGGAGGTAATCTACACATGAAGGTGGCGGGATCTCTCTGACAGGAGATCCCCGTCCAGACTCAGTGCACATGCCGCGACCACGGAAAATGGGATTGGGTCTTATCCCTTCCTTTGCTCAGCTAAATCTCATCAACAACAGAAAAAAACGTCATAATCCCAGAGCTCACTCTGCGCCTTCCATAACTCTGATTATTATATATGTAAAAAACGCATCAGCAAAAACACATTTGCTGCTCTGCCTGCAGCTTTGTGTACATGTGCAGCCTCAATGCAGAGAGTTTTGTTTTTCCTGAGTAAATACAAACCCTGTTGGAGGCATGAATCATACTACTCAGCATTGCTGGGCTGCATGATTCATCAGACCTCTGTCATTTTGTCCTGAAACTACACATTCTCTAAAACCAAATGGGTCACATTTAGAGATGTTTTTTAATCACAAAAATACACCAGTAATAAAAAGCAAATTAAGGGGTTAAAGGTAATTTCTTTTTGCTCCATTATGCCTGCTTATTCTTCTAATACAAACATGTTTTCACCCACTCTCTTCATTTACAGCCAAACTTGTTTGCAGCCGCTCTCTTTTAATTTACATGAAACATGAAATAGTTCTCTCTGCTCGCTGGAATGGTGATTGCACAGGTTTGTTCGGTCATAAAAAATAAATAAATAAATAAAGCAAGAAAAGTCATGCAATATGCAAGTAGCTATTTCCAGGCCTGGAAAAGTTTTGGATACCTAAGTATACACTGAAAGTTTTGGAAAAGTCATAGAATTCTGTTTCCAAAACCTGTATAATAACACATGATTTGTTCAATGACTGGTGAGAATTTGAAAATCCAACCCGTGATAAATTGTGTAATTTTTCGTGGGTTTTTCAGCGATAATAAATGTTGTAATTTTTTAGCTATGATAAATAGTGTAATTTTGGGGGATTCTTTTTGCCTATGATAAATGTTTTTTTTTTTTCAATATTAAATGGTGTATTTTTTTTTTTGTAATTTTTTAGATAGAGATTATGATAAATGGTGTAATTTTTTTGCTGTGATAAATTATGTAATTTCATTCACAGTCTTCAAAGAAAAAAAATACTCAAGAAAACATGTTTTCTTTAAGAATCAGCAGTAAAATAAATACAACATACAGACATTTAAAGCTGGATGGCCCTCCCCTAAACCAGAAAAAAACACATCAAAAAAATGTCCTGCCTTCTCCTTTTTTTCGACCTCCTCCCCTTTCATAAATAGCAAACAGTCCCTAAATTATATGTTGATATTCAGGTCTAATCCTGTCCTGAGTTCTTTATTTTTTTAATTAATATATATTTTAAAAAGCTATTACATTGTAATGAAAAAGAATTGATAAGGAGTATCGATGGCCATTTCAGAGAATTTATGGTCTTGAAAATTTGCCTCAAAGTCACAGAAATTCATTGGTAAAAATGTGCATGAACCCTGTAACATCATCCGGCTGAATCCTTTCCTCAGTGTTTACTCTCCATCACCTACAGACTCACATGAAGCACAGGGACACCGATAGATGGAGCTGTGGGTTTGAGGAGGAATGAAAGAAGAGGAGGATGGAGGAGGATGGAGGAGGAGGAGGAGGAGGGGGTGGGGGGGTGACTTTCTCAAGACTTGAAGTTGAGACAGAAGTGTGGAAAAGCCACTGTTTCTAAATCTACGGGGCAACTCATTAGCGGCACTGTACCCACTGATGTCCCGGCGTTCGTAACCGTGTGTGTTTACATTTTGCCGGGGTGTAATGGAGGCTTTTGTGCTACGCAGACTATCACTGCGTGTCCCTGAAGACTGTGTCGCGCCATTAAGTTAATGATGGCTTCTTGATGATTCAGGGGGAAAATAAGTGTTTTTCTAAGGTAGTGGTCACTTTACTTAAAGGGATGGGAAGACGTCTTTGGAAAACACACTCCTGGGACCACTGTGTTTGCGAGGATGTTTGTGTGCTGATTTGCAGCACGTGTTGGCGTGCATGCTCATGTGTTTGTGTGTGTGTGTGTGTGTGTGTGTGTGTGTGTGTGTCTGTCAGGTTTCCTGCTGCGCGGTGCGGCTGGGAGCCCTAGCGAGGGTAAAATTCCATTCTCTCGGCGGAGCAGCATTCTGCATGAGCCAATTCCCAGGAGACACTGCTCTGCATGTCCTCCAGACAGCCAAGCTGAGGCACAGGCTCAGGCTCGCTTATTAACTGACCTGAGGGGGGGCGGTGGTGGTGGAGGAGGGAGGGAAAGAGGGAGGGGGGGGGGGCAGAGATGGAGAATGGAGGAGGAGGAGGAGGCAGGGGGGGGAGGGTGAGCCCAGGGAGGCAGGAGGAGGCGGTGGGTGAGGAGGGAGAGGGGGAGGTGGTGTTGGGAATTATGGGTCTGTGTGTGCATGTGTGTGTGCGTGGGAGTGTGCGCGAGTCTGAGTGTGATCAGGGGTGATGGGTTGTGGGGATATGAGCGTGTGTGTGTGTGCTTGCGTGCATGTGTGTGTGTCAGAGGCAGCACTGGTTGAAAATATTAACTCTTTGCTTGCCAAGCTGCAAAAATTCAGCATAAGGAAAAGAAGAGTGTGGCTGTCTAACAAGCTGCGTGTTTCCACCTCGTTAAAAGAGCTGCAGGTTTCACCAAAGCCCAGTTAATCACTTTAAATATGTAGTTTGTCTTTTGTGAGTTCGCCAGCAGCAGTGTGTGTTGTCAACATTGTCTTTGGCATATTTGTCTGTATTTGGTTGCCACACACTTCATGTTATGTTCGCCTCCAGAGTTTGGGATATTTAACGCATTCTCATCCCAACTCATCAAATACGGCTGCTTTGTCAGTGGACATACAGAGCAAAATATGACGCTCCAGGTACCCTCCTGCATCCGTTTTTGAGGTTCAGGGACGGCATGTTAATTTACACTTGCTACATGCACTGCGTCTTTTCAAAATTCACATCTGTTTTCACAGGAAATGTAGGATCTGCTGATTAAATGTAAAATAAATTTACAATGTATGAAAAACACTTCATTTGTAGGTTTATTTCCTCAAGTTTAGGCAACAGGTTTAGAAAAAAAACTCATGGTTTGATTAAAAATGAATATGGTTTTTACTAACATCATGTAACTTCATGGGATGCACGCTACGTTGTTATTAAAATAGCTCTGCTGACTTTTGGTTGGTAACATAACAGCAGGCTCCCGAGTGAAAGTCTAGTTTGTTGGACCCAGCAGCCACCCCTACTCCTCATCCTATACAGACTTCTCGCTCTTCATACTACAGCAGCCGGCGCGTTTCAGACCACTGTGGAAGGTGTCTCTCTGCGTGGATGTCTGTTGGGTCGTTGCCCACTGCATCAACAACTTCCGCTGCCCCGTGTGAATCATATCACCGCAAAAGGCTCCTTGTGTGTTGGTTTCTGCCGCCGACATCCGCTGACAGATGGGCGGTATCTGATGAGTAAGATTGTTTCCTGCTGCGTCCACAACTGCAGCCGCCAAGTGTTTATCACACCAACGTGAACGGTGCCTCTGTGCATTAAAGTCTGACACCGACATGCTCTGACAAAGCACTGGTATTTGATGAGCTTGGTCATTGCCCGCTGCATCAACAACTTCCATCGCCTGGTGCGTACCATAGCGAAAGATGCCTTGTGTGTCGGTATCTGACGCCAGAATCATGGAGAAAGACAAGATGGGTTGTAGCCCGCTGTGTCAACAACTGCTGCCTTTTGGTGTGTATTATGCTGCCATGAAAGGTGCCTCGGTGTCTGCTGAAGACATCAGCTGATAAAGGGGCAGTTTTTGACGTGTTGGGTTGTTGCCCACTGCGTCAACATCTGCCGTTGCATTTCATACCGCTGCAGAAGGTTCCCCTGTGCGTTGGTGTCTACTGACAAAGCAGCAGTATTTCACAAGTTGGTTTGCTGCCACTTATTGCATATCATACTGCCGCAGAAGGCGCCTCTGTGCATCAGTTTCTGATAACAAAATCACAAAGCAGAGGTATCTCAAAAGCTGGGATGAGAACGCGTTGCCACGCACTCTGTTACAGCTTCACGTCATGTCGCTTCACCACCATAGTTCATAATATTTGGGCAAATACGATTTTAAACTCCACCTTTGCACACACATCCTCCCTCTGAAATATAACTAAAAGCCTCTACTTCCTGTATTAATCTATTTACACTAATTCGTCATCCCTGTGTGCAAATATTAGTTTGTAGTTTTGTGTGTCTTGCCATAATTGCTTGACACGACTGTAAGACTCATTTGTCACCGGTATGAGGAAATAGCATAATTGAAAAGTGCTTTTCAATTACAATTTGTTTAACTTAAATAATGAAATAAAATATGGTGCTTCAAAGTTTTACTTCCTTTTTTTTAATATTATTCCATCCAGCAGTGAAGAGGAAAGAGAGAGAGAGGGGAAAAAATCACTCACGGCAAAATGCAAATGAGCCTGGAAGCTATTACGATGCTAATGAGATTCCACCATAGAAGTTGCTGCTCCGGCATCCGGGGTATATTTCATCCATATTTGGAAAACAATTGTGTGCTCAAAATAGGGGACACACTTTCCCAGTGTTCACAGTCGAGTTAGTTTTTGCTTTGTCCACAACAAGCTGGAATCTGGTTAGAGTTACGAGGCTTTACTGACTCGAGCTGCAGTGTAACCAGCAGACGACAGTGGTTTATTTGCAGTCTTCCCACAGTTCTGCTCTATTTTTAGCGCTTCATCTGTCTCATGATTGCTTGTCAATCACCAGCCAGCTTCTTTTATTATTATCACAATCAGACTCGTCCTCCTGCCTTCAAAATATCACAAACATCCTGCGTGTTGCCGCATGTTTTCACCCACAAAAAACACAAATGAGTGTGATTGTTTACAGCTGCTACATCAAACACAACTTTATATCTTCGCGCTCCGCTGTGAAACAGGATGAGACGTGTTCTGGGTCCTTCCGAACAGGAGCAGCATCGGAGCGTTCAGGTGCAAAACCTGTAGCACGGCTGCTTGAGGTGTGTAGTTTGTGCGCTAAAGGCAGGCAGGTAGGTAGGTAGGGAGATAGGGTACGTTACCATAGTAACACAGAGAGGGAACCCAGCAGAAGCAGAGTGTCTATATGTGTCCTGACCCATTTCCATTCTCATCCACAAGTGTTTTGTCTCCCTCACCTTGCAGTTTCACAACTAAAAGCACCTCTCCTTCATCCTTGATGCGTTTTCTGCATTTAACAAATGGCCGAGGCTTGAAACATTCAGCAAACACACGCGGGATACAACACTACAAACTCTCAAGGTACATTTGGTTTCCTATTCAGTTCAGTTCAATTGAATTCAATTCCATTCAACTTTGTTGTCCCTGAGGGTAAAAAAGCCCTGCTAAGAACAGGACTAAAACATAAATACACAAAAGTATGTAAAAGAAAGTGGAGGATACTCAAGTCATAAATTAAGACCGTTTCCATCTATTGAGCTGCGCTGAAAACAGCACACCTCCACATGGAGACCGCAGACCGGAGTTAAATTAATTAGGAGCTGCAAAATAAAAGAGTTCCTCCTCACACTAATTTTTCCATTTGGTGGACTGAACCTCCTGCAAAGAGAAGAGAAAAACACAAACGTGGTGATGAAGGTCAGAACAGAAAACAGAGGAGAAATTATCATTCTGGTCTGTTCAGTAAAACATTATTAACATGTAAAACAGCATCAACTAGCTGAGCATCATTCTTTAGATAGAGAGTGTCGTACATGATGTACTCTGATCTGTAATGGTTCACTTACTCTGAATATAATAAAAGAAATACTTGATTTATTTCACAGTGTGTCACAGGTGGGTTTGAAAGATGAATAATCAGGTTCAGAGTGAATGTTGTTGATGAAGTTTAAATATGCACATGGTGGGTGACTTTATCAGTGTTTGTAACTTTGTCTCCCAAAGCTATAGGATGCTTTTTGTGGTTAATTGTAGAAATATTTACAAGACTGTTGTTATTTTATGTTATTGAGACTCTCCTAATTTCTCTGTTGGTGCTCAGAAACAAATCCAGTCTCCTAGAAATGAGGTTCATATGTTACAAATCTGCTTTCTTGGTGATGTTGTTATGGCACTGTAACCGCCGCCTGGCTTATGTTCGGAGAAAGTTTCTCGCAGGAGGACACATTTAGGTGTTTGAGGAGGATGCTGGACCTTGACACCAGAACTTCAGGTTCAAGATCAGATTCCTGTCTTAGGTTTAGGGAACAAAAGCACTTTTGTTGAGGATAGAGAAAGATCATGATTTCGATTAAGGGTTCATTTTTTAAAAAGGTACCAAAAAAAAAAAAAACCATTGTCACTATGACTTGATGCTGTTTTGCAAGATTACCTATTTTGACAGATTAAACTGAATTACATTTTCACTTTTTCTTGAGGTCATTTTGCTGATCAAGTTGTTCTCATGCGCTGTTCATACATCGTCCTACAAAAATTAACTCACCAAATTTCATATATATCTTACATAATCACGAGTCAGTAATTCATGTATAACCCATGAATTTGGACCCGTGCGCAGACATGCACAAAGACGGAAGCGTTTCTTTAAGGAGGACGGTTGTGGTGGTAAATGGGTCACAAAACATGAGACTTTGCCCCAGGACACTGGTGTTCACAACCATGTGAGCTTTTTAAGAACTTCCACTGTCGCCATATTTCCTTTCCTAAACATCACCACGGTAACTTCACTTGCCTAAACTTAACTCCGTACCATTGCGTTGAGTACATAATTTTACGTGTATGTAATGTCATTCATAGGGTGCTAATTTGTAGGATATCACATGAACCATGTTGAAACATTGAAGATCCAATTTTTTGTGACTTGCCAGGTATGCTAATTAGCAATATTTCCTCATTATGTTGATAGAAAATGTAATTTGCACGGCATTACGTTCCCTCTAGAACGTATATCGTGTTTCAGATTTTTTGTATAGAAATTTAACGTTTTAAAACAGATAAATAGTTTCCTATAAGAGCTGGACATCATAGTATTGAGGAATAGTTTTTTAAACTGGAATAATTAGTGCATTTGTCGGGACTATTTTCAGCAGTGGGTTAATCCACATGTGGTATCCCAGTAAGTAATCAAGGCCACAGGACGTTGTCAAAATAAACTACAGAGTGTGCGTTCATGGTAGTGAAGGGACATATATCTCAGGGTAATCCAAAATCAAATACACTGACGTGTTTTTAACAGACAATGATGTAACTCTTTTAGGCTCTGGGCAGAACATGTAAATAAAGATGAATGATCACAACAAGAAAAAAACACAAAAAAATGCAGTTTCACTAGTGTCATCCTTTCATAGATATGTAAAGTGATTAATTTTAAAATCACACTTTTGTCGCATGAGTATACTTTCACCTTTGAAAGTTGTGGGGAAGCAGTGAAAGGTCCGGTGTGTAGGATTTAGTGACATCATGTGGTGAAGTTGTAGATTGCAACCAACCGAAACTTCTCCTGTCTGTCAGGTGTAGAGAGGAACTATGATGGCCAACATTAAAATGCAGATGGCTTTATTTAGAGCCGGTGTTTGATTTGCCTGTTCTGGGCAACTGAACTGTATATGGCGTAGAAGATCTGCTTCGTATGTAGATAGAAATGGCTCATTGTAAGGTAACAAAAATGCAATTATTCTTAGTTTCAGGTGATTATACACTAAAGAAAACCAAGTTGTGAATATGATATTCCATTTCTGCTAATAGCTGCCCGTAAATCCTTCACAATGGACCTTTAATCTGAATTTTTGTGATTTTTAGATGAAGGTTCTGATTGTTGTTTGTGTTTTTGTGTGTTTTCAGTGTCTGGGCTGTGGTCTAAAGGAAGGATATCTTCTTGTAAGTGTGTTCACAGAAGGACGCTCTGCCGCCTCACCTCACATGCAGGTCCTGTTTACAATCATCTGCACAATACAACCAAGTTCATATTGAAATCTGTTAAATGAGCTGTTCACTTCAATGTACTGTATAGCAGCCACACTCGAGTGGTAAGCGCTCTAGGCGAGCAACCAAATCCTGTTAGAAATGTCAATTGAAAAGGTCTTGAGATATTAAAAATGTAGTTTTTAATTAAAGGTTTATTAATAGATTTTTCAAACTTTTTTTTTTAATTACCCGACCGGATGCCTGAGGCATTTGGATTACAACTTTTATCTCACTCGATTCAGACTGCCTCTCCCCATTCAGCCATTTTGGATTAAAAGTCAGACTTCATAAATGCTGTTCATTAATTCCCAGTGCGGGCAGTTAATGTGAGATTCGGTTGCAACGTTACGGCTGGTCTGAGTGTCTGTTTATTTTTAGATTCTTGTGGCTACTTTGCAGCCCAGGCCTAATCTGTCACGGAGGAGAACATGGAGGAAATCTTAATCGCTGTGCCAAAAAAAGATTTTCAGTGCACTCTGGTGTGTCTGGTTCGGAAATTCAACATGTTAGTGACACATACTGTCACAGTAAATGATGTTATTGACACGTGCTGCATGGAACATAGTGTAAAATTGTAGAAATAAATTAGAGCCAGTCTGTTTGCATACAATGTCCATGTGTCATTGTATGAAAACTGCAATTTTAGGCAACTAGTATGCAGACTGAGAACACGAGTGTTTTCAGAAAAAGATATTTTCTGATTTTAGATTAATGAAAGCTTTAAAAATGTGTTCATGTTCGTTGAATAATAAGTATACAAGCAATCAAATCAAAATTAATTATGGGCAATTTGTGAGATTTGATTATGCATAACCTGATCATTACGTAGTTTCACCCCAATTATAAACATGCAGGTGGATTCAACAAAATGCAGGTATGTTCTCTGAATGTTTATCAAATAATTCTGAAAAATGTAGAAATTCACAACTGAACAGGAATAAAAAACAGATTATATTGATTGATTAAATGAGAGTCTGATTTCACACCAGAATTTGTACTGTACGAAATCATGAGCCAGTAATTCATGTGTAACCCATGTATTTGGGAAGGCTGCGATCAAAGAAGCAGTCCCATAAAGAGACAGGTTGTGGTGGTGGAACGATCACAGAAAAATGTACTTTCCCCAGGAGACGTTTTTCAGAACCGTGTGAACTTTAAGTCACTTTCAGGTGCGCTGTTACCACATTTCTTTAACAAACCCTAATCACAGTAACTTTACTTCTCTAAACCTAAAAATGCCCAACCATATTTCTATTCCGAAAGCTAATAATGGTCATGTTATATTAAATATGTAACCTTATATTAGGCATGAAATGCCAATTGTGGGGCGCTGATTTTTGCAGATTATCATCCAAACTATTACATGAAGATACATATAATGTGTCATTCAAGCCCTCTTTGGTTGTCTCTGTAGGTGACGCCCTTTTCGTTACGCGATCAGATGTAGACAGCACAACAAGTATGTATTCTGAAGCTGCTGGCAGACATGCAAAACCCTGCTCTTAATTTGCAAAAAGTCCTTTATTTCCTTCAAAGACCTACTAAACAGTGGGTGACAAGAAACACTAGATTACCAACGGATTCACTGGATGTCATTTGGTTTTGGCAAAGTGATTAACTGCACATTTTTGAGGAAATTTGCTCCGCAGAAGTACAGATAAACTCGGGCTGGTTCTGAATTATCGGTGTATTTTTGTTTGACACATTTACTGTTTTAGTTTGTGTTGTGCACACATGGCGGCCTGACATCACCAGACCAAACTGCAGATGCCAGATAGTCTGGAACCTTTCAGTTCATTATCAATTTGCAGGCTGTTATCACTCAAAATGCCTCCTGACGCAAATGGATAGAAACTACAACCAGTCGCAGCAAAGAAACGTGATGTAGCGCTGAGTGAGGGACAAATGTAAACAGACTACAGTGTGCAGAGATGAGCTGTGATGGTGTACCATCAATTTGTCTGTAAATGAGTGTTTGCATTTTTGCCATCAGAATTTGACAATAGTGCTTCAGCAGACAGGCCGCTATCGCCAAAAAAATGCCATATAGTAGGTTGACTGTGCCAGCAGAGTATTACGACAGTGACTTCTATGTTTATTTTAAGGTGGAAACCTCTCGAGGCTGTAGTAATTATTACGGGCAGAGGATGGAGGGAGGTAACATAGTATAAAAACAATAAAGTCTGTTTGGTATTGTAGAAAGATGGAAGAGGACCCTACTGGGTGGATGGATGGGTCAAACAAGCTCAGGACTTTCAGTAAGAAAAACGGTGTTTGTGGCCCAGAGTCAAAGTTGATTTCTTAAATAACATTTGTGATGTGACGTACATGACATCTGTCCCGTGACATACGTAACATTATGTTAGTTGCAAAAGTACTTACTTAAAGCCAAACCATGATTTTTATTATACCTAACCTCCTAGTTTTGTTGCGTTAGTGGTTAATCGGACTATAATGACCATCAACAGTACCTTTTAATATGAGTATTCACATGCAAAAGGTGCACGACTCATATTTTAGTTTGCATTTTGTTGCTGTGCCACAGTGTCTTTTTTGACCACTTAATGTAAAATCTGAAAATCTCAAATCGCACACAGAAGCTTTACAGTGACAACCATCCATTATCAACCAATCACTGTGCTCATATTACTAAATTAAATGATAAATCTGATATGTGTTTTTGTTGTCAACATTAACAGTGATGGGGCGCTCAGTGGATGGAGCAGGTGCCCCATGTTTAGAGGCTGTGTCATCACCGCAGCGGCCGTGGGTTCGATTCCAGCCTCGGCCCTTTGCTGCATGTCATCCCCTCTCACTGTGGACTGCAGACTCTCCGCTGCAGCAGACAGGGCAGCCAGTATTCCCTCTCTACCTTCCTTTAATCACAAATTATGCCACTTGGTGCATAACTAGCCAGGTACTAAGACTCTGTCATTAGCAGCATTGACTGCAGGCAACTCGATCAATACAGTATTATGAAATCATGCTACACATGAAATGGACTGTTTACGAGTGCAGCTGCGGTGTTCAGCCCTGTTAACTCTTAGAGTTTAGACATATAGCATGGACCAACAGGAGGAATACTGAACCAGATTTTTATAAGATTCAGCCAAAATGAGTTGACAATTTATTTTTAAATATTTTCTTTTTTTAAGACAAACACATTTTTATACTTTTTCTTTCAAAATTGTGAAATTAACTTTTTTCCCATTGCTCTCCAGCTTTCTTCAAGAATACTAATATCTCTGAATGCTGATAACACTGAAAATATTTGCCCATGATTTGAAATGGATTCTCAAATCTCCTCTTTATTCAGGATTTAACTGTGCACACAGGAGTCAAATAAGACCAAAAACAATATCTGTGATTATTACGGCAACTCATTTTCTTAAACAGCCTACCAAATGGTTCTGATATGCCACAGAAAGCCTGGGCACAAGGTTTGTTGCAACATTTGGGGGGGGGGTCTGAGGGCTCCTTTACCAGAAAAATCTTAGCATCAAACACTTAATTTCCTGCATTCTGCTGTATTTTTATGCAACAGTTTCTGGTGAGAATGTCTTTAATTATATCAAAATTAAAGTCCTTCACTACTTTCTGGATTTATTGGGGGGACAAATGCACATGTTCTAATTATTGACGTGTCCCCTGTGCCCTCCCCTTCCCCTCACCTCAAAAACTAAACCTATTGCCCCTTTCCCACTGCACAAATATCCACTAACCCCGCTAACATCTGGCTTTTTTGCATTTAATGGAAAACATTACAATTAGCATTCACTCCCAGGTCAAATGACTCTGTGGCTACGGGTATTTATCGACTCCAGCTCAGATCATCCTCCACCCACAGTAATGGAAACACAACAGATGGGTTAGCCCCAACAACCAGAAAATACCACACATCTCCGCCAAAGCAGCGCTTCATCATCGATCCAAATTATCCCGCACCAAGTTTGAAAGAAATTTCGAATAAGTAAATATATAAAAAAGAAGTAACCACTATAACATTTTGACTGGCCTCCATGTTGCTTTCTAGTGTTTGTTAACCTGTTTTCCATGACGTCAGACGTGACACCAGTAAAACGACACACTCACAGAGCCGTGTACACTGTTCTGGTGTACTTGCAATGGGAAAAGAGTGTTATGCTTATTTTTAGTGGATTTTTGCATTTTCAAAAAAACTGTGTATATTTGCTAATTTGGCTGGGAAAAGCGCATATGACAGACAGTGTCATTATTCAGATCAGGCGATCTGTGTGAATTGCTTCATGCATCTGAACTCATATGAACACTACTTTGTTATAATGATCAAGAGGGCTGGAAATTAACTTTTTTGTCCAGCTGCCACTGCAGCTAGTGGATTCCAAAATATATGAGCCACTTAATAGATTACTATTGGGGTTTTTTTTTGCAGGTCAATGAAGCAAATTTATCAGCCACTTGCATATTTTACCAGCATTTGGCTGGTGGCTGGTGATCAGTCCTTTATAGCAAGTTCATGTTTCACAAAATTTACAAAATACTGATTTTGATTCTTCCAGATTATTTTTTTGGTGTCATACTTTATGAAACAATGTGAACACTTTGTGTTAAGTCAAATACTTTATACTTTACAGTATAAATACATGTACACTAGGGCTGTCAGTGTTAACAAAGGTCCGAAGATTATGTGTGTTTTTTTTTTATTACGCTCGGGAGCTAAGGAATGCAGTGGTACCAGCCATTTCATGTTAGCTGCAGAAAATGGCATGGCCATTTCACAGGGGTCCCTTGACCTCTGACCTCAAGATATCTGAATGAAAATGGATTATATAGAGAACCCCAGTAATGACTCCTAAAACTCGGATACCCGTTACCCATTTTAGCACCTCTGGGTCCCTCGCCTTAAAGTCATTGGATTTTTTTAATCAGTTTTTGGTCAGAGGCATTAAATAAGGTCTGTGGTAAACACAAGCTAAAGAGACTTTCACATTTTGTTTTCCTGACACAAAATACATCAGTAAATACCCCACTGGTGAACACTGAAGCTTTTATGTGTCTTAAAAAAGACGGTTGCCAACAAGTAGCTAAGTGAGACTACAGAATGTCATCAAGCCGAACACTGCCAGCCTTAGCGGTGGCGACGCGACCATAGTGTAGTTTGTTATAGCCTAACATGAGCTTTTTACCTCTGGGGATTGCATTTAGGCTTCAAAAATCCTGAAAGTGGTGTTAATATGTTAAGATTAATCCGAAATGGAATGAATGGAAAAATCTCATAGGCTTCTTGATTAGGGAACCAGAGCGACATTAGTTTCCTGGTTGGCCCACAGAAAACGTCATCCCTGGAGCACTCTGGGTACCCATGACTCTCCCCTTTACTGACAAACTCACTTAAACTCATCCCATGCAGTTTCTTGCTTTCATGTGATTCCTAATCAAGAAAATCTGGAAAGAATGACGTTACTTGGTCAATGTGGACCTAAAACTGTTTTGAAATGCAAAATAATGGAATTAAAAATGTGATTAAAAATGCTATTAGTCGCGATTACATTTTTAAAAAAAAGTTTGACTAATGTAAACAAAAAAAAATGCATCCCTTAAGAACAGACAACACACAAAGAAACACACATGCACACAGAGATCTTGAACTTTGCAAGAGTGCAAAACTGAGTGTAAGTCTTGAGGGAACAGGAAACGACTTCCCTCCTCCCCCTTCAATTCTAACCCCCCCTCCCCTGTTCCTCCCCCTCCTCTCCTCCCTCCTCCTCCTCCTCCTCTTCCTCCTCCAGCACCACGCTATAGCAGCGAACTAGGCAGGCCAACTTGCAGAGTGCAGCTCAGCCTCGACAGCGGCTGCTTCCTACTGGGGGTCTTCGGAGAGCATCGCACTCCAATGTGCGCTGCTGTGCCCGCTGGATGTTGAAATCGCGCCGTGCGCCTCGCCAGGAGCCACCATGTCCAACCCAACCCACGACCCGTTCTACTCGTCTCCGTTCGGACCCTTCTACAGGAGACACTCGCCCTACATGGTCCAGCCCGAGTATCGGATCTACGAGATGAACAAGCGGCTGCAGGCGCGCACAGAGGTGAGCCGAGCGGAGGGAGCCGCTGCACGGTCCCGTTTAGGTTGCGGTACCGGTGTGGGAGGGTAGCCGGGCTGTGGGGGTCCGGAGCGGGTAGGAATAGAAGGGATTTAAGGGCTGGAGGCTTGGGGAGAAAGAGGGGCTCAGGTCGGTATTAAGGTCTGTCAATCTGGAGGTGTGGATGTGATGCCAAAGTGCCAAACATTCCTGAGGTGAAAGTAAACAGGCTCCGGTGTGCAGACTAAACGCTGCAAGAAATATCATCATCTAAAGTCTCTGTTTTTACGGAAATCAGCATGATATGTGGAAAAAGATGCGTTCACGTGGCCAATTAAGTTGTTTAAAATGTAAGTGTCATCTAGTCTGATGTGATCTCCACCTGAAGTATTTCAAAATCAAGTGGAACTACACCGCAAACATGACATTTAAAGATTTTAATCGAGATTTTAAAACTCATTACACTAAAATTAACACTTTTTTTGCAGTGTTACATCAATACAGAAAGTTATTAATAAACAACACAGTTTGAATGTCTAAAAGGCTAACCAAGTCTAACTAGGCTGCATAGACTGAGGCAAAGTAGCCTTTTCACGTGCATTTAATTTATTTGCATACATTTACATTTATATTTGCATATTAAAAACTGACTCAAGACCCATTTCAGTGTAGAGAGTTTGCCCATGTCCTTGTGTGGTATAACTGCAAAATAATGCATCCCAGGTTTCATCACTGTTTCTGTGGATGAAGTTCTCTCCATGAAAGTGAGCCATCTGATTGCAAAGTAAGACCATCATAATATAATTGCAGGAGGGGTGAATTAATTTCATGTCAGTTTTCCTGATGCTTCAACTAGTCGGTGCGCTCAGTGCGTGTGGCGTACACAGTGTCATTCAGACTAAACCTTTGGTGATCCCAATGTGAATTATATAGCAAGCATCTGTCTTCAGCATCTGTTCTGTGATCTCAAATGTGTAAATCTGCAGATAAAAAGTTCATCCAACATGTCAAGTTCTCCTCGAGAGGCATCTTTAGGGGAATGGAAAGCTGCAAAATGCAATAAAAAGCACATTTTAGCAGCCTAACTGTTCAGTTTTTTAACTGTAAATGTCAGGGATGCAGCTAAGGACTATTTTCATTATGCATTAATCTAGCAGTTGTTCCTAATGTGTTAATTAATCATGAGATGCATAGAATGTCAGCAAAAACTGTGCATGGTGATCTCTTAAAAATGTCTCTCTTTGTCAGACCAAAAGTCCAAAACCAAAATATATCAACTTTATCATCGCAGAATAAAAAGAAAATCAGAAAATATTCACAACTGAGAAGCTGGAGCTAGTGAATTTGGCCATTTGTACTGAATAAAATCACTTTAACATGAACCATTTTCAACTTGATTCTCTATGAATAGACTAGTCAATAATAGTTTAAGCTCCAAACATCAAATTGTTTACATAATGTGACTTCTGGTTGCTGTCGGAAGCTTTAAGGCTGGAATTTGATTCCTGCTGTGACATTACAAACTGAGCTGTTTTGAATAAATGTATCCTAATGAAATAATTGGATATGAAATTGTTGCAGTCATTTTAGAAATCTGGTTTTTAGAGGCATGCAGTCTCCAGCTGAGTTACTGCAGCAGCAGCTCGCAGAATGATGCTGACTTTCCTAAAGAGGAACTTGCAACTTTAAGCAGACCAAGGCAATGTTGCTGAGATGCAACGGCCCGGTCTGATGCATTATTCATACGGAGTGGTCCAAGCCCCAGTGGACCTCAACTCCCTGTACCACACATGCACCAAGAAAACCAAGTGCAATCACCACACACACATGCACAAACTCACATGCATGCTCGTGTGCGTACATGTGCACACACACGACAGGACATGTGCATGTGTGTATATACAGCTCATGATTTGGGCACACAAACACACATCAGTTTAAACCATTACCTTCATCTCCTCAGACTAAATTATATAATTGCATAATAATATAATTAGTTTTTTTTGTTCCCGTTGGTGCTCATAGCATCTTCATCCCCTCCTCGTCTTTTTTCCTCAGCGGCAGGAGTGTATAATACATCTTCTCTTTCGCGATGTGGTTATTGTTTGATTAAAATGCAGGTGGTGGATGTAACGTGGAGGAAGTAGTGTCCTATAGCGGGAAATAAATGCATCAAGGGTTTTTTGGGGGGTTTGTTTGCATCCAGATGTGCCATACAGCTCGGTTCAGGCTTTTAACAAAATTATATAGCAATTATCCTCGTGGATGCAAAACTGCAGCCATCAATTTACTGAAACGTATTGCATGTGAAAAAATATTTGAGGAAATTGTAGAATAATTGTAACATAAATCTGCCTTCACAGAGTTCTGTGTAGTTGTTTCACTCTAACGAAACAGAGATAGATGTTGTGTGAAAATATTGTGTATGCTTCATGTTTACTTCCTGTAAAGCGGGGTCAGCTGCTGCTGGTCCCTTAATGATGATGCGTGCCTGAAGGGGTCATTCTGCCGCTCAGTCCGCCTCCTGTGCTTTAACATTCAGCTCACATTCAGGAACAATAGTGTGTCAGTATCAGCGCCGGGTCAGGATGATGATGTTACAAAACAGGAAGTTTGAAATGTTCAAAAAATCTGGATTCCATTACAAGAAAATAGTTGAATTGTCGTGGTTGATAGTTTCTTGAATATTTCATCAAGGTTTTGTTGCTTGCAGCTTTTGCAGATCCATATTCTTCTGTGTTTGATGTGAACGGCTGGCAGTGAACTGATGGAAGTTTGATTAACTCGGTTTTGAAAACACATGACGATCTTTGCTGTTGTGTTTTGTTGACACTGGCTTTACTCGCTCACTGCTGTTTATGTGAAAATAACAATCATTGCAAAATCATTGTAATTAATTTCCTGCAAATATTTTTCTCTTTTCTTTCTCTTTTTAAACTATGTAGAAAAGTGATGAAGTGGCACAAAAATGAGCATAAATCATCATTGCACCAAATAAGGAAATATTTCAAATTTTAAATGTCATATTGACAAGCGTTAGTGAATGTATATTTATTTGATTTTTAAAAAATCAAACACAGTGAAAATTTATTATAGTAATATTTCAGCAGTATTGGATTTTTTACAGTATGATTACAGTCTCCAAAAATATCAGGGCATGCAGTATTTGATCACTGTCATAATCAGTTATAGTGACCCTTAAAGGAATGAAAACAGAGAGCTTTTTTTTCATTAAACAAGCTTAATTTTATTAAAACTTGAAACCACTTTTGTTAATAGAAGTATCTTTTAAAATATCTGCCAGGCAGTTGAGGAGGAAAGGCGAAGTACAGGTGAGATTCTCCGTCTGGCGGCATTTCTTAGATAAACAAATGTACATTGTATGATAATGGTTTAATTTTCTTACCACAGTATATCTTGAAACCGGTATACCGCTGCAACCCTACCGCAATGTGATGCTGCTTATTCATGCAGAGCAGCGTATCCTGCTGTAAGACGTCTGATGGTTAAACTAGAACTCCTCGTATCTCAGAATAGACTTATTTGGGATTTGGGAGGGTAGTGCTGCACAGAGGCGTTGCAATATACAGGTGTTGATGATAACTGTGTGAAATGAAATACTGATATTATGTTAATGATAAATATATGATGAGATCGTGTTAATAATCCAGCGCCTCTTCTGTTTATTTCCGATCTCGCTTTATCGTGTTAATATTGTTATCATGAACTCTTTTGTATGGTGGTCATGAGGGTCAAAATGCAACAGCGTTTCAGAAAACACGATGACATTTCATAAAACAAATAATTTCACAAGTGACAGTGACGTTTCAGATTTCAAAAAACACCACATTTCAGAAAACACAAAAACGTTTCAGAAAACAACATTTGGAAAATGTAACAAACTTGAAATGTTATTGTGTTTTCACAAGTGCTGCCCATGAAGGACCGTCCACACTGGCAGCAGTTAAAATCCATTATGTTTAACATAGACATATTTCACGGCTGACCCAGAGATAATGCATCGTTTTCTGAAATATATCAGTGTGAAATCATATTTATTGGCAGTTCTCAGACAATTACAAAAGGTCATGCAGTATCAAGGTAATTAAACAACATCACATATGTATTAAAGACGGGACTGGTCAGTCATTACGTGCATTATGAGCAGGAGCTTTTATTCTTGTTCAAAAATGTACAGTACACATACAGTAGATGACAGAAAGCATGTTAAACCGATCCAAAGAACGCATAATAGGGAATTCTTCTGTTGGGTTTTAGTGTGAAGACACATATTAAAGCTTTTCTGTGACTGCAGTTTGTTGCTTTATTTTGTTGATCCAGTCAAAATGATTTCAAGCTTTGCGAATAGCCGCCTTGTCAGAATTATCACCCAAGTAAAGATGCTTAACATTGTGAAAGGACTGCCATTGTTAGGGATAAGAATGGCTCCGAGCGTACTTAACATCGTGCTTGCTGGCAGGCCGTCGAAGCAGAATGACTCACTGTAGTTTGCCTTCCCGTCGCTGTGAGTAGTTTTTAAACGGGGGAACTGACTAAGCCTCAGTATGACACCACCTTTTTAGAAAAGTGTTGAAGGAGTCGACTGAAGTCACTCTTCTGTTGAAAATTCTTCCATTTGTCTTATTCATGAGTGTGCTTTTGAATTTGCTTGGCTGGTGGTGCAACTGCCGCTCGCACTGGCGGGACCTGACACGTGGAGGAGACTTACTTACCTCCAGAGGAAGCTATAGTCTGTACGAGTATAAGTGACATCTATAGCCGTGAATCCTCCGGGAGTGAAATATCAGGTTGTTAGAATTAGACACGTTTGTGTTATTCTGGTTTTATTCTTTTGATTTAATACCTTGCACTTACACAGTATTGTTGCTCGGACTGGAACCTTTAGTCGACAGTGTTTTCGGTGTCTCCTGAATCGTTTTAAAAGCTGGAGAAATTAACTATACCAGGAAAAATCCACCACTGGATGCTCTTGTGCCATTAAAGACAGTTAAGACTCAACTTCGGTGTTGTTCGTGCATTAGAGAGGCTGTTTCATGGTGTTTTGAAGTTTACTTTTAGGTGTACACATCCTCTCATATACAGTATATGTCTGTTTCCTGCAACCCCCGGAAAGAAAAAAACATAAAGTGTTTGCTTTGAGCTATGAGATATCTGTGTAGGTGGAGAGAGCTGTAGCGAGGTATAGGGCTGCGACTAATGATTATTTTTATTATCCATTGATCTATGTTCTCTACTTATCTATCAGTTAAGCATCTGGTCAATAACATTTCACACATTACTGAAAAAGGTTGATCCCAATTTCTTTGCGTGCAAGGTGTGTCCAGCAAATCTTCACATTGGAGAAACTGGTACCAGATCATAGTTGGAGTTTTTGCTTTAAAGAATTGTATTAATGTTTAATCAAAGTAGTTGAGTATTTGAAGAATCCGACACGTCTTCATTTATAAACAGAGGAGGTTGTTTGAGTTACATATATGACCAATGGAGAGTATCAGCAACAGGCACACATACTTCTTTACACATACATTTTACTTGTACTTTGTACACATTTTGAAACCATTGATTTTTTTTTTTTTTTTTGGTTAGGATTCAGGCAACAAAATGAATGTTACTTGATTATAAGTGCTGCCCAGAATACTATTTTAGGGGCTTCAAAGCTTCAGTAATAATTATGAGGGAAGCCATCAGTCATATTCATACATGCTCATCAACAACCCACACCCGAGCAGTCTTTAGCAGTACGGTTATGGGATGCAATAACACCTCTTGCAGAAACTCTTTGAGTCTTTGTTGTACATCATGTGACTTATAGAAGAAAAAAAAAATTTCCATTGCAGGTTTACGAAATATGGCTTTTTCAGATCGCCTGAAATACTACCTAATGAGAGCATAAAAACATTTTTAGCGAAATTTTTTTTACGGAATAGACGTGTAGGCGTATTTTATGTTTGCAGTTTCAATTTGTGCAAATTAAGAGTTAATGGAAACCTGCCTTGTGTAAGAGAGAGAGTGATAGAGAGAGGCAGGAGAAGGTGGAAGGTGGACTATTACAGCTTTGTTTCTGTGAGTTATTAATAACTTCGAACCCTACAGATCTGCAGGGCCTCATTATCGATGCAACGCAAGTGCGTCATTAAAGTGGTCAACAATATATAACCGTCCATGCTTTGTCTCACCTGTTCCTTTTCCTTGTAGGACTGCCAATTTAATATTGACACTGACGTCCTTCGTGTCTGAGTCTTGCCGCCTCTTTTCAGTTATCTCCACGATTTTAGTGTTGAAAAAAGGAAGCTGAGGAAGTTGATTACAAAGGCATGACTGAAGCTTTGAAGTATTCTGTTCAGCCTGGTCATTAGGTTTAGGAAAAGATCGTGACTTGGGTTCCCATAAGAACATTTGTAACGTAACTTTAGTAAATTTAACTTGTGTTGCGCACATGGTGTAAGTTAAAGATGTTATGTAAGTAAACGTACATACGCATATTAAAATAACTCAATGCTCACTCTTTGTTTCACATGGGACACGAACAGTGGTCTCTTAGGTTAAAGTCCTGAGTTTGTTTGACCAATCCATCCACCTGATCTCCTGGCTCCTTACTCTCTGTTGCTCTCTATCCTTCATCACTTCACTGGCTGATTCCCTTCTGTCATAATTACCACGACCACGAGAAGTTGCCACCTAACAATAAACATAATTGTGTGTCGTAATAAATTGCTTGTACAGATGACCCACACAGTCATTTTTTGAGGATAAAAAAGGAATAATCAGCTGAATCTCCCAGTTTTGCTATAATGATGACGATCTTAAGGCTGAAACTAATGAGTATTTTCACAAACATTTAATCATTAGTTTATTTTCTCCATCAATCATTTCATCTCTCACAGTCCAACAAACACTCCAAAATCCAAAGATATTCAGTTTAATACTACATAAATTAGGCTTGGGTGATTAATCAAATTATGGTTTTGGCTTCCAACAATTATTTAAAGAAGATAATCGATATAAATCTTTAAATGTGCCCACGATATGTTTTACGATGATGCTATTTTGTATTGTGTTTTAAATCCAGTGCACCTCTTTCCTTTACAGCAACGTGTTTTCCCGCCTTACTAAAAACCCAAATTCACTTTCAGCCAGTTTTTCTGTTGAACTATATTTAAAATAAAAATAAAAATCCACTCACAACATTTTTTTAAAGGTTCAATATATGTATGATGTTTCCAAGGTCAATGAGTAATCCTATTGAATAATCGTGATCTCAGTGTTGACCAAAATAATCCTGATTAAGCACACTTTCACAGCTAAGAAGAATTTAATGGTATTTTTGCTCATAACACAACTTAAATGATGAGTTGATTATCAAAACGGTTGAAAAATATTTTTTATTTTAATACATAAACTGGCTAAATGTTTCAGCTTACTGTTGAGATGATGATATACTGTATAAGAAAATGAAAAAAAAATTAATTATACACTAACACTGATGATGTTTTAAAGGTTCAATGCTTTAAAATTTCACAGCCGATTGAAATATCTTATGTACTCTCATGTTTTCTGCTTTAGGTTCGTTAACAAGTAGTTTTATTTTTAGGCGACCCTCATTTAAAACATACTGAAGGTTTGTTTTCTGCTTCCTCTTGGTAACAACCTTTTCACCTGCCGTGCTCTCAGAAACTCACATGGAAAATAAAACGGCGAAAAAACAAACAAACGACACAACAAGTCCCGCGTGCTTGCCTGGGATCAGCGCTCACCTTTGAACTGATAACTGTGCTGCAGTTTAAACAGTCCTGCTCCTGTGATGACTCGGGGTCTGTTTCTATCCCAACCTTATTACCTGCTCCATTCATACTTATTACCTGCCCGGCTGTATTTCTGCAGCGCGCTGACTGCTATCCCATTACCTTCATTTTACACAATGTGAACCCACTGTGACCTGGCAATCTAAACAGGCTTTGATGTGGATTTGATGCCATGCATACGGTGTGACCACATTGTTTCTGTGCTGTCGCTCAGGGGGCACCGGCCCTGCCGTACAGAGGCAGCTGCGGTGATTTGTGGGGGAATTTGACACTTAAGCGTATGCAAATGAGGCGGCGGATTAACATTCAGAGGAGGAGCTTGGTCGACCTCAGCCGGTGTAAGGCCATTAGCATAGGAGACATTAATATTCAGCAGAAGAGAGCGGGGACACAGAATAACACTGTAAGTAAAACTACAACACAGAGGGTGAAACAGAAGGAAAACAAAAGCATTTTAATGGAGGCGCCATAATAATACCCACAGGGCTGCGCTCACAAACCGCCGCTGCTGACAGTGGGTCTAATGGTCACACTCTTCCTCAGTGGATAGACATGCAATCAGTAACAGTGATTGGCAGGCCATTCATTGGATTCTTGTGTCTATTGCACATAGTTAGTCTCATTCTCATTATTCAAATGGGCCCACAGACCTGACTCGTTGGCTCGACTGTGGAACTGGAGGAACTGGAGTGTTCATTATGGCAAAATCCCTTGTTCCTGTCAGGGGCAAAGTGGATCTGTTCCCATCAGCACTACGTGTCAGATTGACATGAATAGGCTTATGATGTAGAGGTCAAGTTGGCACTGAGCTGCGAGGTTCACAGAGAGGGATTAAAGATGAGCCACCACGACACATAAAGGAAATTTTTGCTTCTCAAGACGTTTGAACGGCAAACAATGATTCTGATCATTGATTAGCTGAAGATTATTTCCTCAATTAATGTCTCATTTAATAAGCATGAAGAGTATTGGGCCCAGGCAGGAAAAACATCAGGGGAGGATTTTTTTATTAATTTTTTAAAAGTTTGAACTTTGAAAATGAAGACGAAATTTCAGTGCAAGTTAAAGACATAAGAAAAAATAAATAAGGGATGGAAGTTTGGGGTTTTTTTGCATTTCAAGAATTAAGTCAAACTTTCAGTATTAGTGTCCCAAATCAGTAAAAATGAATCAGAACAGAAAACTGTTTTTTTTTGTTGTTGTTGTTGTTTTTAAATTTGCATTTCGAGAATTAAGTTGAAATGTCAAGAATAGGGTCACCTTCTCCGGTGCATCAAATAGTGTCTTTTGACGCAACATGTCCTCTCTGTCCTGCATGGATGTTTACCCACTGCTTCCCTGGCATCTGTCCATTATTCACAATCTTAGTTTGCATGAATGCAGCAAAGTTTGGTATCTCCTTCTGAACAGACACAAGCAATAACAGTTTCTAATCTTCACTTGAAAAGATGTCCACATAAAATATAAGCTAAATATAATCGTGACAGCCAGATGATCTTACCAGAAAGAAAGTCACTTAACCCAAAATGATCAATAATATTAATGAATGGTTCAAATTACCCTATTTAAAATAAAGAAATAATGGCGAAGAATGTGCCAGACAAATACAGACAAATGACAGCTAATTATTACAATACAGCTTCAATTAAAAACACAAAAAATCACTTTCACTATGAGGTGTTGATGCTGTGATGATGATGCTCTTTCCCTTTAAAAATGACTTGTTGATTGACAAGAAACAAAGTTAGATTTTTATAGCCAAGCTTTTCTTCACAGGATGTTGTTATTTGTGCAAAATTAATATTTTTTCATAAAATGCAAAGCTAATAATAATACTACGAATTTTAATAACAAACTGGAAAAACCCCACATTTTTCAACAACACTATGATGCGTAAATACTTAGTAAGACAGACATTTTTTACAGTGTACGTGTGTGAAACTGGCTGAGAGTAATTACCAGAAAGGTGTTGAACATCACGCTGCCCTTATCTGAACCATTACTGCTGGATTTATCTACCATCAGGGAACCACTGCAGGTATCACTGAAAAGGCTTCTCATGTGTCACGACTGAGTTTTTAGCTGCGACCAGCTGCTCTACAGATCGCTCTGTCGGCCTGTCGGTCGGTCAGTTGGTCCACGTAAATTTCCCAACCCTTTAGTGGCCGCGGTTTTTGTCCTAGGAGGCTGAAATTCAGCATTGAGGTCAAGTGTGTTTGTGAAGAGGTGTGTGTTTGTGTTCATGCTTATTGGCTAAAAGGGAGGTTGGAAATGGGGAAATGCATGCAGGTTTGTGGTCGCAGCTATTGTTAAATTGCGTTTGTTTGCTGATGAACAAAAGGCTTTAAAATCAATTAATCAGTTATTAAAAAGATGTTAAATGTACAGAAGGTGTGATCATAGCATCTTATTGTATTTTAAATGTTGGATGTTAAAGCTTTTTCCTGTTAAAAGCGGTCTTAGTGACCCAGGAAATCCTCACAGCTGATTTATTAATTGCTAAGTATTGATTATACAGTGCTGATTATAACAGAGTCCATTAAATTATCAAATACATTTAAATCAAAGATCATTTTCTGCTCACCAAACAACAAAACAATAGAGTCCTAAATTAGTCTATAGCATTTGTTGTTTACTTTCCCTGCATGGGCTAAACAGCATTGTTATTTATTTCAGCAGAGTCTCTGATATGTGTTGTTATTATGATTCACAGACTTATTGACAATGAACAGACATCTGCTTTTCTGGACCCGTAAAACGTCGCTCAGAGCTCCTACATTAAAAACAAAAACATTTTGTATTTTCATAATGCTGCCAGTCGCTGAAAGGACTGAATCACATTAGCTTCTGCTTCCTTTAGTTAACTCCTTGCCTGCACCCCCCCTCACCAAATTAAAGAATAATGCTGCTAGAAGGTGAGCGGACGGGCTGATAGGTTATTCAGAAAAGGAAAAAAGTACCTTATCCTTAGATAACTGTGGTCATTACTATTAACTTAGCTGAATGCTTTTGCCTGGGTATTATTTTATTCTTTATAAAGCTACAAAAATCACTGAAAAAGACAGAAAGGACAATCCCATTTTTTTTAGGTAAATCCAGTTTGGAAAAACTGCATATTATGCATATATATATATATATTCTGCAGAGATTAACATACAATTTAACAGCACAGTCACAAACTACCCAGTGTTTTTACAAATTATGGTTGACACTGATTATTATGTCTGCTTATAAATGCAACAGTGATAGATAAGTAGATACATTTTTAATTGCGAAAGGGGAAAAAAGTTTGGTTACCCATGCACAGTGACAAATTAAAGAGATACAAGACAGACATATGAGAGACGTATTGTTTTATCATAGTGAGGCTAATACACAAACTAATACATGTTCCAAGAGTGTATGTTTGGAGCCTGCTACTATATAAAAACAATGTCTTTAAAGCCACAGAAGGTCACTTTTAAAAAAATAACTGTTGTATTTGCTGAAACTGTCACTATATACTGACAGCAATACACGAGGCAGGAAAAAATGTGAAAAAAATCAGGTTAATTTGACCTGATTTCACTCCCAATTCATCAAATACTGGCATTTGGTCAGTGGCTTTCAGCCTGAGACACTGACGCAAAAAGGCACCCTTGGCGGCAGTTTTTGACAAACTGGGCTGCTATCATAGTATGAGGAGAAAATTCTTCATTGTGTGGGAGGGAGGGAGGCTGGATGGAGCACATCGAAGACTGCTGTGTGTTTCCTTAGTTAAACCGTTAGTGATTCAAGTTTTTGTAATAACCATGTGGCATGCTAGTATGTGTAGCATGCTATGCTGTCACATGACATTACATTTTGTTAGTAACAAATGTACCTATTTCAAGCCAACCTAACCAAGTGCTTTTTTTGCCTAAGCCTATGGAAGTAAACCTAAAAACATTTTTTTAACCTACATTCTGTGTTTATTTTGAGAAAGACAATGCATTTATCCATCCATCAATCAAGTAGCAAGTATCAGCAAAAATGAAATTGTAGTATAAAAATTACCTACTGTAGCTTTAAAGTGGCTATAATCAATATTTTTATTTTTAAATAATATATGAAATAACAATGTGACTGTGTGAAAGGGGTCAGTTGTAGTGATGAACCTGCATAAGCATCTAAATCTGCAGCTCCCCTCTGCTTCATTGAGCTTTACAAAGAGTTTCAGCACATTGTTTAGTTGGTTTTGGTTCACTCACAGCTTTCATAGCATCCTTTCAGTAGGAAGCTTTAACAATCCACTACTACACTACACATGTTCAGAAAACAGCAGACTAGTTTGTGGAGCATTTAGCAGCTGAAGAGACTGAAATTTCCTTCAGGAGTTGATGGAGACAAAAACTGAGCTAAAAGACAGTAAATATTGGACTTACATTCATGAGGTTGTCATAAACACGACTGTAAATTAATAATAATTTTGCCTGAATAACTTGCTAGTTGTGTAAATAAGTATCCAATTCCTAACAAATTCACTAAATCAACTAAAAATATGATAATATATCAGTATTGTGTTCACTAATTTGTCATGCTGCCCCCAAGAGGCCACAAACGTTATTGCAGGTTTAATACAATTAATTAATTATTGCAGTATTTAGGAAAGCCTCTTGTGATTTTTTATTTTTTCCTTAATCTAAACAGAGTCAAACCATATCCTTAAACAGTTTTAAGACAAAATGCAATTGAAGCAATAATTATAATAATCAAAGGATGGCAAATAAACACTATACAGTCAGGACATTAAAAGATAAATAAACAGGTTTGGATATGATCTCCTCCAATGTGTATATTTGATATGACACATTCACACAATAGTCTCATTTCACTTTGTTGGTGCAAGAATGTCACACTGTACATGGGATGCTCCGAGAGGATGTTCCCAAGAAAACCATACGAAGAAACAAAAAACAAGGCCGCTGGTCAAACAATGAGCGTCAGTCACATCCAGCAGGATGCTCGGACAATAGACCCACCTTTTTCCTGGCCCTTTCCCTCGGTTCCTTCCAGGCTGCACTGTCGCTCAGATAACAGTGGAGACAGACGGGCCTGTAGTCCGTCTATGTCCTGTTGTTCTCTCCCCGCGATGTGGTTAGAGAGTCTGTCGTGAGGCAAAGAGGTCACAGGTTGGATCCATGCTGCAGCCGCTGTGCAGAAGGGTCTTTGAGTGAGACGCTGAATCCGGCCTTGAGGATTGTTTGCACTTTTTAAAACTAGAAAAACTGAATGCAACTGCGATTTGAAACTAGACTCCTACATTTTACTGGAAAAGAGCTTGTGGCTGACTGAAGGAAGAAATGCACGCTCAGTGTTTTCTGATTAAATGGGCATTAAAAAAAATCAAATAAATAAGTACATCCAGTCCAGGTTAGTAGTGTTCTGTAGTCCAGCCCGATTTTAATTCAGAATAGTTCACTAAAGTTCATCTCAAGGGAAAAACAGAAAAGTACATCAGAGTCAAACAGCTGATCAGCAAAAATGATGAAACTGCCAGAAACCAGCACAGAGCAGCGGAGGCTGGCTACTGGTGCAACTAACCTGAGGTACAGTGTCTCCCCCGTGTTCACTGTATCTGCTGCTGCACTTTTTCCTGCTCAATGATGAAATATTCTCCAGCTAAGTATACAGCAAGAGTTATTCTGCTTTCTACAAGCAAAGTGGCATCCAAAAAGCCAATCGAGCTAAATCCCTTTTGACCAAGTTATCGTGTGACTGTGTGAAAA
Source organism: Plectropomus leopardus (assembly GCF_008729295.1). Taxonomy (NCBI): domain Eukaryota; kingdom Metazoa; phylum Chordata; class Actinopteri; order Perciformes; family Serranidae; genus Plectropomus; species Plectropomus leopardus. The sequence goes on from NC_056471.1 coordinate 29,549,398, forward strand.
TGAAGTTTAAACAGAGCAGAGGAAGACATGAGGACTGCAGAGTAAGAGTATGGATGATGGACAATTAGGATCGTGAATAAAGAACCATATACGGGTGAAAAATTCTAAAAATAATTAGTGTTGATAAAAGTGTTCCTTGCTTTTTCACCTGCGTTTTTTTTAAACAGGGATATTGCTCACAAGAGGCTACATGAGACTACAGAACGTTATCACTCAGGCTGTTTCTACAAACTGTTTGTACTTTTTCCTACGAAAAGCAGTCCACCCAATTCATACATATCCCACGTATTTTGAAATCACACGACTGATGCACTGGAGTAAACAAGAAAGAGGTCCTGAGTGATCTCATATCTATCTGTATCATTTTAGGGCACATCCTCACCCCATTTTTCTTTTCCTTTACCTAACCTCACTAACTTGACATAAATTACGTAACTTAACGTTATGGACGTACTGTCGTTAGTGGTGAGCGAATTAGCTGGATATCATATGAAATGTTGCCTGTTTTTGTAGGATATAATACTTACCGTTCTATGAGAATATGTTCATCACGCCAAACATGGATTTTCAGACCTGTTGAGGTGGCGATTTTAAAGTCACACTTATGTTTAATTAACTTCTGGTAAAAGTAGTGTTCATTTAGCTGAACAAGACTTTTTGCAAGTGTCATAAATTAGGGGTTGACCTATTTTGTTTTTTCAGGGCCTATTCTAATACCAATTATCAGTGCTTAATGAGACAGATTTTTGGAACTAATATGCATTTACAGTAAAAATGAAAATGTTTCTGTCAAAATTTAGAATTTGGAATATAACACGCTTCAAGCCCAAACTTTGTTTAAATGCCTTAAGCAAATGTTTAATCAAAACTGAACCTTTTAACATTTCATACAGCAAGTTTCCAGCAAGTTTTTAAAAAATAAATTTCAGTCAAAATTTAAATGAAAAATGAATGAATAAAAATATCTCCCTGAGGTTTAACAAAATGAAAGTTCCTCACATGCCGACCCCTTCTTTGCATGACTGACTTACCTGGTGTTGGTTGAGTGTAATCCGCACACTTATCAGCGATCATTAAATAAAATGCCGTACAGATAATCAGTAAAATGCCAAATATCGGCCCCGATAATACTTAAACATTGATAAAAATATTCATAAAATTTATCCATTAAAAAAAACACTGATAAAAAAAGAAAATTCATTTAAAAAATGCAATTTTTAGCCAAACAACATTAAAAAAATCACACTTTATGTGTGATTTATATTTTTCAGCACTGAGAAAGCCACAGTGGCCACGTACACAATCGATCAGACTAACGAGCAACAGGTGACGATGTATTAAAAGTCAGCCGCAAAGTTTGGTGACATTAAAACGGAGCACGTTCATTTAAAGTGAACAGTATCTGAGGATGAGGTGAAATCCAGTATCGATCGAGGGTCTTGTTGAGAGGAAGTGTGCGGCGTGTTGATTGTTTATTGGTCTAAATAGCTCAGCAGTGGGGAATAAAGGCTGAACAGTGTTAATGTGTCCAAGTCAGAGCCTGAATTCTCACTTTCCTTTGGATTTTAATTTCTCACGGGTGCTGTAATAATTACACCTTGTCATTCATGCATTTTGTTTTAGTTATTTTCATCCTTATTGATGTTTGTTGTCACCTAATATGGTGCTCTAATCTTGTGGGTCTGCTGGTGCATATTGACTTACTTTTGTTTGTCTTCACTGAGGTGAGACACTTTTTAAGCTGGTGGGTGTTTATTGAACCAGTATTTTTTTTTTTCAATGTGTAGAGGTGGAACTAATGATTGGTTGATTTTTTATTTTTTGATTATTCACAATATCATTTAATGTGTGAAAAGTCAGAGTGCAAAGTGATATCTTTAAATGACCCGTTTTGTCATGTCCAGAAACTAAAGACATTGAATTTACAGTCATAAAAAAAACAGAGAAAAGCAGCAAATTCTTTAATCCAGTGTTTCCCAAACTGGAGGTTGGGGTCACAAGATAAATGTGAGGAGTCACCAGATGATTAAGCTGGTAACGAAGATCATAACAATATTCTGCTATGTGAAATTCAGACACAAATTCAACACTTGAATTATTCAAATTTAAAAAATCTGAAAAGGGTCTTAAAAAATAATTTGTGCTTGCTTGTAGTAGAAATAAACTACTAAATAAACTCATAGAAACATGAAACCTTTGATGAGGTTAACTTTCTAATGGCTCACAATCCAAAAGAGTTGTGCAGATTTGAACACCGAGTTTTGCAATTCATATTTTAACTCAAATGGAAAGAATAGACGCCATTCTGGGATTATTAAAATCTGTGGCATGGATCAATGCCGACTCACTGACCACGTGCAACACAGTATTGTGTCCATCATGGAAGACACTCAAATAAAGTTCTGTGTGACAACCATACAAACTTAAACTGCTCAAAGTAATATAGACATTTAATACTGTGAAACAGATATCAACATCTTGAATGTTACATTATATTTAGGATAAAACAATCCCGGTTGTAGCCTCTAGAAAACAGTAGTTATGTCCATTTTATTGTTAAGTCTTTAAGAACTGTTGCAAAAAAACAAACAACCTATAGCCTAAATATCACGGTATCAAAGTGAAGATGTTTACAAAAAAGAGGGGGAAATGCCACCAAAGAAGCCTAGGAGTAAGTTTTTTTTTATTTATTTATGTACTTATTTATTAATTATTTATTTAGGCTATTTTAAGTACAATAGGATAGTATACAAACATTTTGGTAAATAGCAGCACATAGCCTATACGTCAAACATAAGTGATATAAATACATATGAAGAACATAAAATAGGATTAACATTTATTTTTCTACATGGTTATAAAAAGTTACGACAGTTCATTTTCCACTGCGGAGAGGAAAGTTTGTCCGAAAGCTTTCTGCTACGTTTATAACCTACATGAAGGTTGCTTCGTTCAGCTGTGAAGGTGACTACAGTGAGGAGGGTCCAGTTTTGGGTGTGTGTCTTGATCAAGGGCACTTCAGCAGGACAATGATATTACTGCTGTTGCGGGGATTAATCCTGCAACCTTCTGGGTGAAAGCCAGTAGTGCTGAGTGCACCCTGCAGTCATTGTAGCTCCTCTTCATGCACGTTTCCTGCATTGACAAACAACCTCTGTGTATTAACCTCGACCTTAAATATATACTGTAACACTAACGGTGGTCTCTGACTGCCGCTCGAAACTTCTGACACTAAATAAAGCGAGAGAATGGGACCGATGCCTAAATAAATTGGCAGACACGCAATTAAACGTGGGAACTTCTTCACTGACTTCATTTATATTAGAAAGTTCATTCCTGGTGAACGTGCAGCGGCTGTTCAAGGGCAATGACTTTTTCCCCCTCCTGCTGCACTCATTTCTCCTCATTTGCATAATGCTTGGCTGGTGGCTGTAAGGTGGCCAAACGCTGCAACATGTTAACTTTGCATTATATAAAAACACTCAGGACCCAAGAGGATAAACCTGTGCTGATATCAAACATTAATGTGCACCGAGTCTGGCGTGATTAAACTGGTGTGGTTCATGGAGTCTAAAGGACTGGTTCTTGTACTTAGTTATGCTGAGGACGCCTTAATAGAAACAGTACTTGCATGTGTGGTTAAGTTTTGTTCGAGGGACCTCCGTGTCTCGGGATTTACCACAAAATTCACACCAATGTAAGAGAAAGACATATTTTCGATATCTTTTTGTTTATTTATTTTTCTCTTTATTTATTTTAAGATCTAGGGGTATGTATTGGCAGAAATTGGATAAGATACTGTAAGATAAGATAATCCTTTATTTGCTCCCAGCTTTGTGTTTGCTCATTATACTGATCTCATTTAGTTGTTTTTTCCCCCCGATATGTATCGTATCGTATCGTATCGTATCTCTCTACCATAAAGTAAAGACATAAATAAACACAAATAATATACCATGAAATATAACATAAATAGCAGTAACATAAATATGGTTTAGGTTTTGCCAAGTAAAGTAACATAAGTAAGGTTTTGGAAAAGAAACATTGTGATGACGTAGCAGTACCTTATGATAACTCAAAGTTCATGTTACGATTTTGAACGCCAGTCTCCAGGGGGAAAGTTCTGTGATTGTTTGACCCGTGCATCACCCCAGACTGCCTCCTTACATGGACTTTCGGTCGTAATATTTCCTCCTTCTTTACCCTTGTTAGTGCATTGGTTACATGATTGCAGCCTTCATGATTATGTCCGTTATAAACAAGTTACTGGCTTTTCATTACGTTGGATATGAACAAATTGTTGTGCATCACTTTTCATAGATATACAAACAAACTATGCATGAGAATAGCCTGACACACTGGACTTCTAAGTTACAGATTATTTGTTTGATCTGTTTATTTCCAAAATAAATGGGAAAAAGAAATTCCTAGATCCCTAGTTGGCATCATCAAACTGCTTTTTTTATGTGACCAACAGTCCAAAGCTCAAAGATATTCAGTTTAAAAAGATCTAAAACAGCAGCAAAAGTGGCAAATCCTCAAATCTGAAATAAAGCAAATCCTCAAATCTGAAATAAAGCAAATCCTCAAATCTGAAATAAAGCAAAGCAAATAAAATAAATAAAGCAAATGTTTTTTGCTTGATAAATAACTTAAATGATCATTTATCAAAACAGTTGTTGATCAATTTTTCTAAGAATCAAGTAAAACTTAAGTAAATATTTTTTAAAAATTAAATGATCATTCACACTGTTAAAATTTGAATTAACTTTTTTAGAAAAAATACCTTCCCCATTGAAATTTCCATTGTCAAGGTGCTGCCACAAAAATAAAGATACTCACCATCGTGCACATGGAGTTTGACTTGCTCTGAAAAATTATTCAGTCTTATTTGACTTATATTTCCAAAGTTTCGTTTGTCAGTGACCTTCGCCAAACAATCAAACAAAAAGACATGTTGCTAAAGATCTTTTCGAAACGTTTAGAGAGTCTTTGGTTCTGTTAAGTTGTTCTGCTCCCCAATAACCTGAAGCTGTTTGAATCTTTGACAACAGTAAAACTTCCTTGGCCCACCAGTCGGCCGGGCTACATGCTATTCAGGAGCTGAATGGGGTTTCAGACATTGGTAATTCTCCAAGGTCAGGCCCCAGACACGCCTACACTCTTGGAGGCTTTTCTGCCACAAGAGGCTGTAAGCAACAGCGGAAAAAAAATACAGACTAACAAAAGCTTACTGGGAAAAATGGTTCATGTAAAACATAGAGACATTAGTGGTTTATGGACTGTTAGAAAAGATCAAGTGAGAGAAGGAGACTGTGGTCTTCCTTTATGTTGCTGTGTGAAGTGTGAATGCACGCAATATCTGCCGTAAATAAAATGAATATACTGTGCAGACAGTGTGAGCACGTGCATGAGTGTGTTTGTGCATGTATACAGAACAAAGGGATGGTCTGTGTTTTTATAGATATTAAAACGTCTCTTTGTGTTTTCTGTTGCCACATTGTGTCATCTGCCTATCCATCCTGTATGGACATTTCTATATGCGAGGACTTAACCCTCAGCTCTGTTGCTATTTACTGAGGATCCTCCCTATGCTGTCCCTCCAATCCTCTGGATTTCCTGTAAATCCCGGGGCCTGGCCAGCACTGGTGATTTGTGGTTGGCTAGTGGGCAATTGACACATTGATAAATCCCCCTCAGATGGGGTGCGATCCGTTTGAATCAATAGAGCCTTATCGGCTGACGGCCGTCACGGCCACGACCGTGTCGGTTCACCTCGGGTCCCTCAGAGTCGGCCTGATTTGTAGCATTTGACAACAAACATCGTCACGCCACGTGGTTCGTCAGAGAGTCCGCGGGCGTAAATGAAGGCAGGACGTTGTCTGTCAGTGAGCAGCTGCAGAGGGGATGGCAGAAAGACAGAGAGAGGGAGCTGGATACAAACAGAGACAGACTAAAAAAAAAAGTCTGATTGGATTTTGGAAGACTTTTTTTTTAACCCTTTGAAACCTGAATCACTTTTCTTGTGCTGCATTAAGATGTCCTTCAAATATTTAAATCTTTGAGCCCTGAGCAAATTGATTTCTTTCAAAAACATGGGGAAAAGGCAATAAGCGCCTTGGCAAGAAATGTCCCACAAATTGCAGGAATTTAATAGATTTAGAAAATTGGGTTTGTTTTTTTTTTAAAGCTAGGGAAATTTCTCCAAAGAACTTTATTTAAAATTATCATAATTATCGGTAAAGAAAAGCAGCTTTATTTGTAGAACATTTCATACAACAGGGCAATTAAAAGGATACATATTTGTAATTAAAGAATAAAGAGACAAGATATATCAGGTCAAATTAATTACTAAATAATCTACACATTTTTAAATGAAAATCACCATCAGTTCAATTCAGTTTTATTTATAAAGTCCAGTGTCACAAATCAGACTTTGCCCCTCTGTCCTTGGACCCGCACATCAACTAAGAAAAAACTGCCCCAAAAAATTCCTTTAACAGGGGAAGAAATCAAAAATAGCATAAGCGCACATAAGATAAAAAGATTAAAATGATTTTAAATCAAGTTCAAAAATAAGTTTACAGTCGTTAAAGGGTGGAGTCGGCAGTGTGAAGAAAAAAAATATATAGCTTAGAATTAAAAAAAAAAAAAATCATTTGCTTGTTTCTTTGGGGGTTTTTTTTGGCAAAATTTCAGGTAATTTTCTTGTACTTTTTTTTTTAACAAATTTCTTTCTAATTTATAGGTCATTTCTTTTTAACCTGCTCATTGCCTTCTTCCCTTTTTTTGAAAGAAATAAAACCAGCATGTCCTGGTTTCAAAGGATTAATAGTAAATATGTCACATTTACAGTTTTATAACCTGAAACCAATGACAGAATAAAATTAGAGCTCCTAATGTTCCCTGCTGTAGTCGAGGGATTGAAATCGCAGACATCCACAGCACCATGAGCCTTCAGTGTGGCTCCTTCAGCTTCAGCCAGAGGATTCATATGGCTTGTGTCCACTGGCCAGGCTTTAGCTGTTCTCCGGCCCGTCTGGCTCACATCCAGCTTCTCCTCTGTCTTTAGATCCGAGCCAAACCTTGCCGGGCGGCGGCTCAGCCAGCCACGTTTTACAACTTGGCGAGACACTGGCCAAAAGCTGCCCAAAAGCTCCAGTTTGCAGGATTAATGGTTACTGATTCTAAATGGAGCATCTCTTGCATGTGATGGAAAAGTTTAGCAACATTTAGCTTTATTAGCTGGAGCTCCTTAATGCATATTTGATTTACAAAATAACTGACTAGGAGAAGAGCAATGAAACTGTCAAGTGCCATTTGTTTTATTGTCGTAACACTAAATGCCGTTCATGTGGCATGAAATGTGCTTGTTATTTTGAGATTTTTAACAGAGACACAAACTAAACCATATCATATGGTTGGACCCTGCTGTCAACGCTGCTGTTTGTGAAATACATCCTCTTTTTTTTTTTTTTGATGGTTGGAGGCCCAAGCCAAATATCAGAACGCTGCCAAAATGAAATATATTGAGTTAGAAAATGTTCATTTGTAAAAAAGGTTCAGTTTCAGGGAAAAATGCTTGAAAACAGGGTGGAAAGGGCACACAGAGAAAAATGAAAATAATAGTAAAAGTGAGTCTAATAAAGATATCATATTTGAAGTCACTGTGAGTGAAACGCTGTTTAAATCTGAATAAGGGAGAGGTTAACTAACCCTCTTCTGTAAAACCGAACACGAGGGATTTTAAGGAAGACAGTATTCTGTAAAAAGAAGAGAAGTGGGAGCTTAAGTAAAACACTTTTCATTAAAACTGTAAGAGGAAGCTTAATGAAGAGTCTTTAAAACAGAGTGATGGGAGCCCTCAGGATGACAGCACTCGAAAAATTTATCTCCGGCACTAAATCCAGGCAGTTTATGTCAAAACGGGGATCACACTTTGCATGAAATCCTCTCACCTGTTTTAGCAGCAGAAAAAGTTCAGGTGAAATACTTGTTTTATACTTCAACAACACAAAAGAAACTAAACTAGTGAACTTAAAGGATAAAACTATTTTTATTGTTGTTATCATCTGAAAACTAAAACCAATAATAAATGTAGCACGTTAACAAATATTGTCTGTGTATCAAAAGCTTGATTGTATTTTTCTGTGCCACTGATGGTAGAAGAAGAACTTTTACTTTACTAAAAGTAGCAACAGCACGATATATAAATACACCATTACAAGTTCAAGTCCTGTTTTCAAATCTGAAGCTTAATTTAACTGCTTTCAAATTTTCGTGTAGTTTGATCTGCACCAACAGATGCATGATATGCCAAAACAAAATCCCTTTGCAGTTATTTTGATGGATATTGTGATTGCAATATGAATCACAGTTTTGGTTGGAGTGGTAAGTTTCAATTTATTTTCACTGAAAAAAGCAGCAACACAATGCTTCGCTTGGCCATAGTGCTATTTTGATAATACTGAGAATAAGTATGTAGCCCTATTTTAGAAGTTTTAGAAGTGAATTTACAAAATAACTATATCAATAATTGTGGTGGAGTAAGAACTACGATATTTCCCCCTAAAATATAGAAATATAGGTGCATAAGATGAAAATACTTAACAACCAAGACCCTCAAAATTGTATGATACTTAAGCAGACTACTATAATTTAATTATCAGAATAGGAAGGTGGCTGTGGTGCAGCTTTGATGATAAATTATGTGATTTTTGAAGAAAACGTTTTTAAAAACCCATTTGTGGGTTTTGGGGCACAATAAATACAAAATTTGACCATTTAAAGTTGAATGTCCCTTTTCCCAATGCAAATCATAAAAAATAACCCCTTCCCAATCATTAAAACATAGCAGTGCCTCCCCGTATTTTCTGTCACCCCGTCTGCTCTCATAAGTAATGAACAGTCCCTTTTTTAAAAAAACAACAACTCATAAATAACCCATAGTTTAGACAAGAATAATTAACAAAGTTGTTTTTTCATGTTTATTAAGTATTTTTTCTGGAGACGATGCTGATGATATCGATAAGATAATTTTTGATCATTTTAGTTGTGACGTGACTGTTGGAGCTTTTATTTTGAAAGTGCACCGTCGCGAGCTGTCGTAAATAGTTTAAACGGAAATAAACAGAAAAGAAATATCGATTTTCTGTGTTTGGAAATGTCGTATTTCGTGTTTGTTTGGCGTCCTACTAACAAGGGCACAAGGTTTGTGAGGATTTCGTTACTTATTGTGTTTGATATTGAGTGATATTTTGTCGTTTTTTCATAGTTTACGAAGTTTTAAAGCGAGTGTGCGCAAGCTAGCGAGTGCTACATTAGCTCAGTGCTAATATCTGTTAGCGTTAGTTTCACATCCCGAAGACAGAGTGGTTCAATTAAATGACATAAAGATTTTATTTATTATTTATAACACATTTTTTCACATGTTCTTTTGATGTTTTGAGTTGAAATATCACGTGATTTATCACTTAATTTAAAGGCCTGAAGGCATTGTCTTGTGAAAGTCAAGAAAAATAACAACGGGGATTTATGACCATTGTTTTTAAAGCAATTCTTTATCAATCTGAAGTTTATGATACAAATCATAGAGATTAAGTTGGAATCAGGGTTTCTGCAAGTCCTCAAAAGTCTTAAAATGCCGTAAATTCTTAAATGTGTCTTATATTGTGCCAATTAAGTGTCTTAAATATCTTAAATTGTACAATCATTAGGCCCTAAAAGTCATTAATTAGTCTAAGTTTCAATTTGTGAGGTCTTTATTGTCACAAACACTTTATATAATGTAATTTATCATTTTTTAAATTTGATTTTGCAAAAACGAGTCAAGATTTTCTGTGTCAAAGTCCACATTTCATATGATACAAATCTTCAAACTTATAATCAACCTAACACTTCACTTATCTCCTGTCAAAAAGTAGATTAACCTATTTTAATTTAATATCCATTTTCCTACCTAAAACCGACTTCTGCACGGAACCACATACCTTATACTCACCTTTATACACACCTGCAATTCTTGAATAAAAACACGATGATTTGTCCAAAAATCAGTCTTAAATTTGGTTAAAAATAAATAGGTTAAAAGGTCTTAAAAAACTTTAATTTTAAGTTTCTGATAGCTGTAGACACCCTGGTTGGAATATTAGTGTAATAATTTAAGGCTATATTCAGTTAAGATATTAGCTAAAGGATAATAATGCTTCATTTTTATTTTCTCAGCCATCAGTTTAAGAGTTCTGCTGAAGATGTTATAACATAAATGAGCCGCATTGTTTCATTCAGTAACAGGATGCTTCATCATGAATTGGCCACTGTAGGTTATTAAGAGTAAATCGTACACCATCATGCTGCTGTTAATACTCACAGGGGCACCAAATAAAACGGAGTTAAAATGTTTTTAAAGTTAAAGTGACAAACAGAAACCAATGAGAGATGGACTAATGTATTGTTTGTTTTGATCTCTTGGATGGGATTTGCAGATAATCCGAAAAATATACAACAGTGCCGGCTTCCTTATTTGGTGCTGAATACGGATGTTATTTGTCAAAAGAGTTATTTTAATTTTGTGTTATTTAAACAAGTTTAAGGAGTAGAATATAGAAATTAGCTTTACAGAGCAGGGTTGTCGTAGTTGCACAGTGACAAAGGGCTGCTGTGTGTGTGTCTGTGTGTGTGGGGGGGGGGGGGGGACATGTTGTTCACCCTTCACTTGACTGTCAATCCCAGGAGCTCCCGCCCCCTCATGGTGCTGGATTATGGGTTGAACTCGATCTGAATGCGGAGTAGCACCAGAGTCTGTCTGTGTTGTCCTGGTGTGTCACTCTTCTCCGTCAGTCTCCTCTGAAATAGATGTATTCATACGAAACAGACACCACACACATGCTGGCTGTTCACACCTGCTGATTCTCACAGTATGACACAGTTAGTCAAACACACACAGACACACACGGCAGCTCATGCAGTCCGTTCCCAGTGGACAGCTGGCCAGTGATACATGCACATACACAGAAAAAAATACTCTGGCATGTTTCCACATATCCATTTGTTGTGAGTAAACTGTTCTGTCAGTTAAACAATTACAATGATCGATCTAATGGGGGCGCTGTAATTACTGGATAGCATTTTCATAACAACACATGATGTTTTTGACACAGCTGGTCCAGTTTTTGATGAAACTTGCACCATTGACACATTTGGCTCACTGTCACGGTGCTTCGATTTTTAGAGTTATCTTGTTAAAGTGAAGAGGATGGTTGTTTGAACATCAAAAGGCCATAATTGTGCCAGATTTTGAGGAGGTATCACATAAACTAACCTGTTATATTGTTTTATTCCAGCAAGCCACATTGACTGCTATTCTTTTTATTTCTGAAGTCTCCCCCTGACAGTTTTTAGAACTCTTTTTCTTGTAATTTATCTCCAATGAAATGTTCAAATTTCTAAAAATTAAAAAAAAGAAAATCTGAACAGCAGGGGAAAATAAACTGTGTCCTGATATATGTTTGCAATATAAACTGCTGTCCAAATAACCTCCCCAAAGTTATGTTTTAAAAAAATTTCCATAACTGCGGCACCACTGCTTCAGTTTAATTGAAATATTATTTTAATATTATTTTAATCAACAACAATTTTGATAATTGGTTAATAAAGACAAATGTCAAAATTCTGCTGCCTTCAGCTTCTCTTATTGGATAAATTCTAGTCAACAAATTATTTTTATTGTTTTAAAGCTGAATTTATATTATTTTTGTAGTAACTGTATATATATATATGTGTGCCAGAATCACTGTCAATTTAGTTTTTAACAAACAATTTGTCATCAATGGGCTCTGGAAATTGTGATTGGCATTTTTCACACTCTTTTTGTAAATTTTAATAACCAAATGATGAAACAATTGATCATTAAGACAGGTGTGAGATTAATTTCTTTTTAAAAAGATCATTAGTTTCAGCCCATTTTGGCAGAATGATGTATCTTGTTACAGTTTTTGGCATGGTCTTTTGGGGGCAGAGAGAATGTATTATTTTTTGATAGAATTTTGATAAAAAGTATAGCATTTGTATGAAAATTGACACATATCTTACAACTTT